>NC_136805.1:1248669-1386169 GCF_951216825.1 Electrona antarctica | reverse complement strand
TCTTGCAGAGAAACAGCGAGTTGAGAAAACAGGCTTGAAAGGTTCACTTCTGTGGTCTCTAACATTACACCTAGCTACATGTTTAAGCATTTATTTCATATTTACATGTCATTTTCAGCTCTGACATTTATTCCAGACATGCTCTAGTATGTGAAGAGTCTGCCTGTGAGCTATTAACTCATTTTGGATTCAAAAATAATAATACGTTTTTCTCCTCTGGTGGAAGTTGGAGATCCATGCCCCACCCGGCTATGCGATGCCCGTTGTACCCGTGTCAGAGTACCCGTTCCACCCATCTGTCTGTGTCCCCTTTATGCCCATATATGGAGTTCTGTGTCAGCCATGCCCAAATATGAAGTGTAAATAATTTCAATGTGACGACGTCATGTAGTTATTGTAATCTATACGTGAGGGGACTTGGGCTCAGAGCCTTTTGTGGTGGGATAGTTCTGATGGGATAGTTCTGATGTTTGGAACCATAGGGTGGGATAGTTCTGATGGGATAGTTCTGATGTTTGGAACCATAGGGTGGGATAGTTCTGATGTTTGGAACCATAGCCCATAAGGTGGGATAGTTCTGATGTTTGGAACCATAGCCCATAAGGTGGGATAGTTCTGATGTTTGGAACCATAGCCCATAAGCACCCACTGCTCTCTTACTAGATTACTCTAGGATAGTTCTGATGTTTGGAACCATAGCCCATAAGCACCCACTGCTCTCTTACTAGATTACTCTGATTGGGGCATGGGGCACTGGGGCATGGGGCACTGGGGCATGGGGCACTGGGGCAGAGGCACTGGGGCATGGGGCACTGGGCACTGGGGCACTGGGGCACTGGGGCATGGGGGCAGAGGCACTGGGGCATGGGGCACTGGGGCATGGGGCACTGGGGCATGAGGCACTGGGGCACGGGGCACTGGGGCATGGGGCACTGGGGCACTGGGGCATGGGGCAGAGGCACTGGGGCATGGGGCACTGGGGCATGGGGCAGAGGCACTGGGGCATGGGGCACTGGGGCATGGGGCAGAGGCACTGGGGCAGAGGCACTGGGGCATGGGGCAGAGGCACTGGGGCAGAGGCACTGGGGCATGGGGCAGAGGCACTGGGGCATGGGGCACTGGGGCATGGGGCAGAGGCACTGGGGCAGAGGCACTGGGGCATGGGGCAGAGGCACTGGGGCAGAGGCACTGGGGCATGGGGCAGAGGCACTGGGGCAGAGGCACTGGGGCATGGGGCAGAGGCACTGGGGCAGAGGCACTGGGGCATGGGGCAGAGGCACTGGGGCAGAGGCACTGGGGCATGGGGCAGAGGCACTGGGGCAGAGGCACTGGGGCATGGGGCAGAGGCACTGGGGCAGAGGCACTGGGGCATGGGGCAGAGGCACTGGGGCAGAGGCACTGGGGCATGGGGCAGAGGCACTGGGGCAGAGGCACTGGGGCATGGGGCAGAGGCACTGGGGCAGAGGCACTGGGGCATGGGGCAGAGGCACTGGGGCAGAGGCACTGGGGCATGGGGCAGAGGCACTGGGGCAGAGGCACTGGGGCATGGGGCAGAGGCACTGGGGCAGAGGCACTGGGGCATGGGGCAGAGGCACTGGGGCAGAGGCACTGGGGCATGGGGCAGAGGCACTGGGGCAGAGGCACTGGGGCATGGGGCAGAGGCACTGGGGCAGAGGCACTGGGGCATGGGGCAGAGGCACTGGGGCAGAGGCACTGGGGCATGGGGCAGAGGCACTGGGGCAGAGGCACTGGGGCATGGGGCAGAGGCACTGGGGCAGAGGCACTGGGGCATGGGGCAGAGGCACTGGGGCAGAGGCACTGGGGCATGGGGCAGAGGCACTGGGGCAGAGGCACTGGGGCATGGGGCAGAGGCACTGGGGCAGAGGCACTGGGGCATGGGGCAGAGGCACTGGGGCAGAGGCACTGGGGCATGGGGCAGAGGCACTGGGGCAGAGGCACTGGGGCATGGGGCAGAGGCACTGGGGCAGAGGCACTGGGGCATGGGGCAGAGGCACTGGGGCAGAGGCACTGGGGCATGGGGCAGAGGCACTGGGGCAGAGGCACTGGGGCATGGGGCAGAGGCACTGGGGCAGAGGCACTGGGGCATGGGGCAGAGGCACTGGGGCAGAGGCACTGGGGCATGGGGCAGAGGCACTGGGGCAGAGGCACTGGGGCATGGGGCAGAGGCACTGGGGCAGAGGCACTGGGGCATGGGGCAGAGGCACTGGGGCAGAGGCACTGGGGCATGGGGCAGAGGCACTGGGGCAGAGGCACTGGGGCATGGGGCAGAGGCACTGGGGCAGAGGCACTGGGGCATGGGGCAGAGGCACTGGGGCAGAGGCACTGGGGCATGGGGCAGAGGCACTGGGGCAGAGGCACTGGGGCATGGGGCAGAGGCACTGGGGCAGAGGCACTGGGGCATGGGGCAGAGGCACTGGGGCAGAGGCACTGGGGCAGAGGCACTGGGGCAGAGGCACTGGGGCAGAGGCACTGGGGCAGAGGCACTGGGGCAGAGGCACTGGGGCAGAGGCACTGGGGCAGAGGCACTGGGGCATGGGGCAGAGGCACTGGGGCAGAGGCACTGGGGCATGGGGCAGAGGCACTGGGGCAGAGGCACTGGGGCATGGGGCAGAGGCACTGGGGCAGAGGCACTGGGGCAGAGGCACTGGGGCAGAGGCACTGGGGCAGAGGCACTGGGGCATGGGGCAGAGGCACTGGGGCAGAGGCACTGGGGCAGAGGCACTGGGGCATGGGGCAGAGGCACTGGGGCAGAGGCACTGGGGCAGAGGCACTGGGGCAGAGGCACTGGGGCATGGGGCAGAGGCACTGGGGCAGAGGCACTGGGGCAGAGGCACTGGGGCATGGGGCAGAGGCACTGGGGCAGAGGCACTGGGGCAGAGGCACTGGGGCAGAGGCACTGGGGCATGGGGCAGAGGCACTGGGGCAGAGGCACTGGGGCAGAGGCACTGGGGCATGGGGCAGAGGCACTGGGGCAGAGGCACTGGGGCAGAGGCACTGGGGCATGGGGCAGAGGCACTGGGGCAGAGGCACTGGGGCAGAGGCACTGGGGCAGAGGCACTGGGGCAGAGGCACTGGGGCATGGGGCAGAGGCACTGGGGCAGAGGCACTGGGGCAGAGGCACTGGGGCAGAGGCACTGGGGCAGAGGCACTGGGGCATGGGGCAGAGGCACTGGGGCAGAGGCACTGGGGCAGAGGCACTGGGGCAGAGGCACTGGGGCAGAGGCACTGGGGCAGAGGCACTGGGGCAGAGGCACTGGGGCAGAGGCACTGGGGCAGAGGCACTGGGGCATGGGGCACTGAGGCATGGGGCACTGAGGCACGGGGCACTGAGGCACGGGGCACTGAGGCACGGGGCACTGAGGCACGGGGCACTGAGGCACGGGGCACTGAGGCATGGGGCACTGAGGCACGGGGCACTGAGGCACGGGGCACTGAGGCACGGGGCACTGAGGCACTGGGGCACTGAGGCACGGGGCACTGAGGCACGGGGCACTGAGGCATGGGGCACTGAGGCACGGGGCACTGAGGCACGGGGCACTGAGGCACGGGGCACTGAGGCACTGGGGCACTGAGGCACGGGGCACTGAGGCACGGGGCACTGAGGCACGGGGCACTGGGGCACGGGGCACTGGGGCATGGGGCACTGAGGCACGGGGCACTGGGCAGTAAAACAAGACAAAAGGAGATGCACTGAATCTCCAAGTTCTATCATTACAAGACTGAAAGAAAATCACACCCGTGTGAAGTGAGGGGCGCTCTTGAAGTATATTCGGCTTATCTTTTCAATAGCTAAAGTATAACATGATGCTTGAAACACCAAAAGGGGTTCCCGTTCAGAATGGGTTAAGGACAGAAAGCTGTAGGAGGGGCCAGCGCCCCTCAAAGCTGTAGGAGGGGCCAGCGCCCCTCAAAGCTGTAGGAGGGGCCAGCGCCCCTCAAAGCTGTAGGAGGGGCCAGCGCCCCTCAAAGCTGTAGGAGGGGCCAGCGCCCCTCAAAGCTGTAGGAGGGGCCAGCGCCCCTCAAAGCTGTAGGAGGGGCCAGCGCCCCTCAAAGCTGTAGGAGGGGCCAGCGCCCCTCAAAGCTGTAGGAGGGGCCAGCGCCCCTCAAAAAACCAACAACTTTCCCGCTGCGCTTGCCATCAAGCCGAACTGTTGTTTCCGTTTGCAGTTTCGACTGCAAAAACAGACTAAAGAACTCATTTGTACATCAGTCTGTCTTGCTTCTAAACCAAAATCGCTAAACCAGTGGACATGTTCTCGTTCCTGATTGTTTCTGTGATTTCTGTCCTGTAATGTCTACCATTTTGTAATGTACGTCTATGTCTTGTCTGTTTCTTGAACGGCGACGTCATGGACGGAAAACAAATGTCAGTGCAAGCCGACAATAAAGTTGTATCGCATCGTATCTGCGCCTGTGCAAATCGGCGTCGTCAGAGGCAATGGTTTGGGGTTGTGTGACACATCAATGTGTGACAAATGTATATATATTAAGGGAATGTTGATGATCTTTTCACATCCGAGAGCCCATGCATGTGTTTTTTCATCGCATCGACAGTCAACAAGTGAAATGGTGAGGAATAAGGGAAAGAGCAGGTGGATACCCACCTTACCCACCTTCAGGTACGGAAGAAAGGAGAACGAAGACGATGATGATGATATACAAGGGGAGATAGTGATAGGAAGAAAAGGAAAGAAAAAGCAGGGACGGGAGAAGGAGAGGAGAGAGCCTAAAAGAGACGTCGTCATACCCACGTTCACGGGACCCGGGAAGAAGCTCTCCGATGCAGAACCCCCGCAGGTAGGGCAGAGCAGCGATACTGATGACATGCGGGCACCGATGGTGGCAGGAGCAGCAGCCCTGGCCAGGATCGAACAACGGCAACGTCCCAGGGTCCACACTTCTCAGGACGCCTTCAGACAACACGTGCGGAGAGAACTGGAGGCTGCTGGGGCGGCGGTGGCGGCGGCGGCTGGCGAAAAGGCCGCAGCCGCGGAGGGATCCCAAGTGCCAGTGGAAGACTTTGCTCGTCTCTCTCTGTATTCCACCTGTCCACTGACCTTCACCTGTCCACTTACCGGAGCGACTTTAACTAAAAGCGACAGAGAAATGCGCCTCAAAGAGGCCATTTCCAAGAGATTCGAGCAGGACGCGGTGGAGGCTTCCATTATGATGATACACACCTACAACAGCCACCACGGTGACAAAGTGAAGGCTGCCGTGGACATCATAAACAAGTACGTCGACAACGTGTCCAAGCACCCCACGGAAGAGAAGTACAGGAGGATCAAAGTCGTGAACAAGGTGTTCCAGGAGAAGGTGCACCGTGTCGAGGGGTGTAGAGAGTTCCTGCAGGCCTTGGGCTTTCAGAGCACTATGGTCCCCGTGGAGGGACAAGAGGAGGAGGAGGAGGAGGAGTTCCTGGTGCTGCCGGAGCAGACGGCCGACGCCCTGGAGCTCATGACGGAGAGGATGGATCGCCTCCGCAGAGGGGAGCCCGTCAGGGCTCGGCTGGACAGACGGCCTCAGGCCTTCAGACCTTCCCTGAACGCCGCACGCTTCGAGCTGCCTCCCGAGTTCTACCAGCCGACCGCGAAGGAACTGCTGCGGGAGCAGCAGGAGAGGAGCGAGATGGTGGAGCAGATCGCCATGCTGCGTACCAAGGCCATGAGAGAGAAGCAGGCTCAGAGGGAGTTACAGAAATACAATTACACCGTGCTGAGAGTCAGACTACCCGACGGGAATCTGCTGCAGGGAACCTTTTACGCCTGGGACCGTGTGCCGGCGCTGTTCAGCTTCGTACGGGAGTCCCTGGTGGACGGCGGGAAGCCCTTTGAGCTCATTGCTCCCGGAGCCCAGAAGCTGCAAGAGTCTGAAGAAGTAGCGTTGGCTCAGTGTAACCTGGTCCCCACAGCTCTGCTGGTGTTCTCCTGGGACCCGGCGGCCGTGCGGCCCGACACCGCGGCTGCCGCCGGGGTGAAGAGCCCTGCCCTTCTCAAAGCAGACCTACTGAACAGCATCCGGACCCTTTCAATGTGAGCTCATGTAATCTATACGTGACGGGACTTATCATTAGGTTCACTGGCAGAGCCTTTTGTGGCGGTTCTGGACAACCGTGCATCTGACGGACTCGACGCCGGGAACTACACTCCCTGCGGTGGTGTGGAACGCGGGTGTCAAGTTTTGAAGTCGGTGGGGCGAACGGTTCTCGAGCTGCGTGGATTACAGACGTACACGCGTACAGAGTACTACATACATGTACTGCTCACCCGGACCCTTAGATGAGCAGAACTCAACTCCCCTCAACTCTCCCAGAGTCTCTAGCCCCTCGTAGCCAGACAAATATCAATATGCATTGCAAAGGCAGATAAGTCTGGCTATGCGCGAGGCTAGGGAGACTCATGGCTACTGCTGTTCATCCTTAGGTCAGTAGATGGCCGTGCGTGTGACAGTGAGAGACAGAGACGGCCAGCCAGCCAGTGCTTTCTGTTCGGACAGACAAGACAGTTTCAGAGACAGAAGCAGCGAGTGCATAACCCGGCAACGGCATGAGACGCAGCCCTGCCGCGGGGAGGACATTATGACGCTGCTCCCCCGCTGCTCTGTCGGTCCGTTCTGCAGCCGCGCTCCAGCCGGTAAACTATAGCATTCGGGCCCCAAAGCAGTATTGGGCGTGGTGGCAGTGACTCAGGGGTAGAGTGACCGGAAGTTCGAACCCGGGCTCCCCCAGAGTTAGTGTCGAAGTGTCCTTGAGCAAGACTCTGAACCCTGTAACTGCTCCCGATGTGCAGGTTGGTGCCTTGCACGGTTTCCTCTGCCATCGGTGTGTGAATGTGTGTGTGAATACATCTGTATGTAATCCACGTAACTCGTGAACTGTTCGCCTCCACCAACTTCAAATTTGACACACGCGTTCCAGCACACCACCACGGGTAGTGCAGTGACCTTGAGTTGGTCAGATACACGGTTGGCCAGTGGCCCTAATGGAGCCAAAGTCACCACACCTGTCCACCTGAGCCACCATAACACCTGCCGAATTTCCCACACCTGCCATTTGATTACTTAGTCAGTCCACTTTTAACAGTCAGTCTGTACTCTTCGGACATTCTCCACACATTCTCCACAGACGTTTACCACTGCACACTTTCCACAACCGCTGATCCCCCATATGCCCATATATGGCCATTTCCACAACCGCTGACCATACAGTGGGCCTTGTGGTCAGAGTGTCCGCGCTGAAACTGGGAGGGCGGGGTTCGATCCGCGGCCGGGTCATACCAAAGTCTGTAAAAATGGGACCCAATGCCTCCCTGCTTGGCACCTAGCATAAATGGGTTGGATTGGGGGGGGGGTCAAATCAACTAATCGAATGATTCACGAGCGTGGCACGGCTGCAGCTCACCGCTCCTTGGCTGCGTCTCACCGCTCCAAGAGGTGGGTCAAATGCGGAGAACAAATTTCACTGCGGTAACGTGTGTGACGAAACGTACGCCTTTTTGATCCCATATATGGCCAGGCCCATATAGTATATGGCATATATACCGATAACATCAGGGATCTCCATATATGGACATAAAAGGGATACAGGCAGACAGATCATCAGACCCCACAGACCCCACAAAGAGGTGTTGGTTGATATAGACAGCAGGACGGTGGCCATGGAGGTTGGAATCCGCTAAGGAGTGTGTCACAACTTACCTGCCGAATCACCTAGCGCTGGAGCAAAAGGGACTATCTCTCTCTCTCTTTAAATATAACACAATGTCACATGTCTTCAACACATACAAATCATAATTAATGCGTTTTGTATGAGCATAATGCCAGCGGTCTCCTCCTTTTGGTTACTGGTCAAATGTTTGCGTACGCGCACGCACGCACGCACGCACGCACGCACGCACGCACGCACACAGCACACACACAACACACACACACACACAGATATCATATGACGTCTAACAACAGGGTTTTGTTTACCAGACAAGGATGAGCTCATTGATCGATCGAACTCGCGTGGTCACTCGCTCATCCCCTAAAGTCCTGACGTCACGTCGTTATTGTCAGGGAGGTGTCTCTGTATCGTTTACAACAGTCATATTTGATACAGTCTGTTTATAGCGAAAATGTAACTAATTCAGCAGCAGTAACAATAGCGTTTTCTCTCCGTCAGTTGATTCTTCATATGAGTGAAACGGCCGGGATGACATGTTTATTTTTCAAACAGTTATTATATGAGCCGATCTAAGATCCCCCTATGGGGATTATAATACAAATAAAAAAGTACACAAACCCGTAGATTTAGCGCCCTCTAGCGATATTGACGTCCCACTCTGAAAGGTATGTTTGTGTCCTATAGAGGGACTGGCCTCCCGTTAGTCCGACCTGTGCTGCGGGTCACAAATCACCCGTGCTGTGGATGACAAATCACCTGTGCTGTGGGTCACAAATCACCCGTGCTGCGGGTCACAAATCACCCGTGCTGTGGGTCACAAATCACCCGTGCTGCGGGTCACAAATCACCTGTGCTGTGGGTCACAAATCACCCGTGCTGCGGGTCACAAATCACCCGTGCTGTGGATGACAAATCACCTGTGCTGTGTGTGGGTCACAAATCACCCGTGCTGTGGGTCACAAATCACCCGTGCTGCGGGTCACAAATCACCCGTGCTGTGGGTCACAAATCACCCGTGCTGTGGGTCACAAATCACCCGTGCTGTGGGTCACAAATCACCCGTGCTGCGGGTCACAAATCACCTGTGCTGTGGGTCACAAATCACCTGTGCTGTGGGTCACAAATCACCCGTGCTGCGGGTTACAAATCACCCGTGCTGTGGATCACAAATCACCCGTGCTGTGGGTTACAAATCACCCGTGCTGTGGGTTACAAATCACCCGTGCTGTGGGTTACAAATCACCCGTGCTGTGGGTCACAAATCACCCGTGCTGCGGGTCACAAATCCCCCGTGCTGTGGGTTACAAATCACCCGTGCTGTGGATCACAAATCACCCGTGCTGTGGATCACAAATCACCCGTGCTGCGGGTCACAAATCACCCGTGCTGTGGATCACAAATCACCCGTGCTGTGGATCACAAATCACCCGTGCTGTGGGTCACAAATCACCCGTGCTGTGGATCACAAATCACCCGTGCTGTGGATCACAAATCACCCGTGCTGCGGGTCACAAATCACCCGTGCTGTGGATCACAAATCACCCGTGCTGTGGATCACAAATCACCCGTGCTGTGGATCACAAATCACCCGTGCTGCGGGTCACAAATCACCCGTGCTGTGGATCACAAATCACCCGTGCTGTGGATCACAAATCACCCGTGCTGTGGGTTACAAATCACCCGTGCTGCGGGTCACAAATCACCCGTGCTGTGGATCACAAATCACCCGTGCTGTGGATCACAAATCACCCGTGCTGCGGGTCACAAATCACCCGTGCTGTGGATCACAAATCACCCGTGCTGTGGATCACAAATCACCCGTGCTGTGGGTCACAAATCACCCGTGCTGTGGGTCACAAATCACCCGTGCTGTGGATCACAAATCACCCGTGCTGTGGGTTACAAATCACCCATGCTGTGGATCACAAATCACCCGTGCTGTGGGTTACAAATCACCCGTGCTGCAGCTCAGAAATCACCCATGATGTGGGTTACAAATGACCCATGCTGCGGGTTACAAATCACCCATGTTTGTGTCCCGTGTTTAGGTGGGACGTCGTCCTCCTCTCAGAAGCTGTTTGTGTGCTGTGTTTAGGTGGGACGTCGTCCTCCTCCTCTCAGAAGGGGTGTTTGTGTGCTGTGTTTAGGTGGGACGTCGTCCTCCTCCTCTCAGAAGCTGTGTTTGTGTGCTGTGTTTAGGTGGGACGTCCTCCTCCTCCTCTCAGAAGCTGTGTTTGTGTGCTGTGTTTAGGTGGGACATCGTCCTCCTCTCAGAAGCTGTGTTTGTGTGCTGTGTTTAGGTGGGACGTCGTCCTCCTCCTCCTCTCAGAAGGGGTGTTTGTGTGCTGTGTTTAGGTGGGACATCGTCCAACTCCTCTCAGAAGGGGTGTTTGTGTGCTGTGTTTAGGTGGGACATCGTCCTCCTCTCAGAAGCTGTGTTTGTGTGCTGTATTTAGGTGGGACGTCGTCCTCCTCCTCCTCTCAGAAGGGGTGTTTGTGTGCTGTGTTTAGGTGGGACATCGTCCTCCTCTCAGAAGGGGTGTTTGTGTGCTGTGTTTAGGTGGGACGTCCTCCTCCTCTCAGAAGGTGTGTAACTACCAGGACATCTTGGACCACCTGAATCTGACGTCCAGTAGCGAGCGCTTCGCGCTGACGCGGCCCGTCCTGGACCACACGCACCGCACCGACGTGCACCTGGACGTGTTCCTCTACGCTATCCTCAGCGTGGTAAATAATAACACCGTTGTGTCTGCGTGAAAAACAACTGATTGCACCCTACAGTAAATGCTATTTTAGCCACTCTATGTTTGGTGCCAACACTTAAAGGTATATTCAGTGATTTCACTTAATTCAAATATCACTTTTCTTTTTTTGTGATAATCATCCCTACTATAGAGTGTGCTGACCATATCATTAGTTCCTCCCTGTCCCCAGTGAACCGCAGGGGTCAAACAAACCCTAGTTTACCCTAGTTCACTGTAGAGCGTGTGCATACATATCTTGTTACCGGGCGGACTGGGTTTTTTCTAAATCACCCACATCACTGAATGCTCCTTTAAAATATTCTGATTTAATTACGTACTATATGTGTTTTGTCCACAGAGTGAGAAATCCCAGACGTTCATCCCTCTGATCTGGATTGCTATTGTGAGTTCTCCTGATGATGAGCCCTACAGGAAATGGGTTTCCCAAGTGGTTAACAAAAGTGACATTTTAAGTTTAAATCACATGATCATAATATACGGTAGTTAATCGGAAGTATCTGAGCTACAATAATGGTAACATGACATTTTCATATTTTACTTTCATATCCAACTAATGGTAACATGACATTTTCATATTTTACTTTCATATTTAACTAACTATCTCTCATCAATCAATGTAACTCTCTCCACTGTCATTGTTGTGTAAGTCGTGGAACAACGACTACATCAAATGGGACCCGTCCGACTTCTGTGGAATCAACCGGCTTACCCTCCCTAAAGAGCTGCTCTGGAGGCCAGATCTCTTCATCTATGAAACGTGAGTATCTCCCAGCGGTGGCAGCGGTGGCATTTGTGGCAGCGGTGGCCGAACGGATTGCGGAGCGGTCTTGATACCGGAAGGTCGCCAGTTCGAATCAGCGGTCCGACACGTTAAAATTACCACCGCTGAAGTGCCCTTGAACAAGGCATTGAACCACTACGATGAAATGTGTTCTATGAGCAGGGCCTGGCTGGAAACAAAACTTAGCCCAGATACCCTGGGTAAATATAGTAATCATTTAATTTCATTTCATTTCCCTCCTCCCCAAAGACCTGCTCCTCTTCATCTATGGAACATGAGTGCTGAAGCATGTAGGAGCACGCACGCACGCACGCACGCACGCACGCACGCACGCACGCACGCACGCACGCACGCACGCACGCACGGACCCATGCACATTTTGCCATTTGAAACGATGTCCACTGTGCCGCACACAACACAATAACGTTGTGAGCTTGTAGATCGGCTCCCTTTTGACTGATACAATGTCCATTTAAACTCTAGACGGGCCTGCCCCAAAGTTATCAGTGCAGCCGCGCCCGGCAGCCGGCGAAAACTAGAGTTCTTAACAGGCCCGAAAATTAAGATCTTACCACCCATGCAAAAGCACCAGCACTCGCCCAGCAGTCTGCTGTCACCCAGGCGGATATGTTGATCTGACCCCCCCCATTCCAAAGCGCTAGCGCTCTCCCAGCACTCTGCTGTCACCCAGGCGATGCGTGCACGTGACCTCACCCTTTAGGGCGAGGTCGCTTCTCGCCCTCAGGCGTCTTACTGATAGCTTACTTATGATTCTCAATGACTATAGGTCTATGCAATAAGGGCCTTCCTCGGCCCCACCCCTCTCTCCCACTGTTTATATTGTGTTCAGTTTCCAAGATGGCCGCAGCACCAGGAGGGGGTGGGGCAGAGGTGAGCGGGCGGGGGCGACATATGCCCTTAATGGGCTGCATTCAAGACACTTGCCTTGTGTCTGACACCTGACTTGTGTCTGAACACAGCTTTGATTGATGTGTTCTGCCCCCCCTCATCCCCCCCATCAAACAAAATGTTTGGTCAAACCATATGGTCTTCCATTGGAAATGCATTGGAGCGGCCATTAAACACAGACACAAGACAGACACAAGACAGGTGTCTTGAATGTGTAACCGCATTCCAGTAAGGGCATATATATATATATATATATATATATATATATATATATATATATATATATATATATATATGTATATGTCAACTTCACCCACTCACCTCCGCCCCACCCCCTCCTGGTGATGCGGCCATCTTGGAAACTAAACACAATATAAACAATTGGAGAGGGGTGGGGCAGAGAAAGGCCCTTATTGATGTATTACCTTGTGTTGTTCTTACTGTAAGTCGCAGCGTCTGCTAAATACCTACATTGATTGTAACTGGTAGGACGGAGAAGGAGTCGTCGTGTCAGACGCCGTACCTGTACGTGACGCATGATGGGAGGGTGTCCATGGAGGAGGCGGTCAGGGTGACCTGCACCTGCAAACTGGACGTCTACAAGTTCCCCTTCGACACGCAGAGCTGCAACCTCACCTTCACCTCGGCTGTCTTCCACTGTGAGACAATAATAATAACATTATTCACCGTCACCTCCGCTGTCTACCACTGTGAGACAATAATAATAACATTATTCACCTTCACCTCGGCTGTCTACCACTGTGAGACAATAATAATAACATTATTCACCTTCACCTCGGCTGTCTACCACTGTGAGACAATAATAATAACATTATTCACCTTCACCTCTGCTGTCTACCACTGTGAGACAATAATAATAACATTATTCACCGTCACCTCGGCTGTCTACCACTGTGAGACAATAATAATAACATTATTCACCGTCACCTCCGCTGTGTACCACTGTGAGACAATAATAATAACATTATTCACCGTCACCTCCGCTGTGTACCACTGTGAGACAATAATAATAACATTATTCACCTTCACCTCTGCTGTCTACCACTGTGAGACAATAATAATAACATTATTCACCTTCACCTCTGCTGTCTTCCACTGTGAGACAATAATAATAACATTATTCACCGTCACCTCCGCTGTGTACCACTGTGAGACAATAATAATAACATTATTCACCGTCACCTCTGCTGTCTACCACTGTGAGACAATAATAATAACATTATTCACCTTCACCTCCGCTGTGTACCACTGTGAGACAATAATAATAACATTATTCACCTTCACCTCTGCTGTCTACCACTGTGAGACAATAATAATAACATTATTCACCTTCACCTCGGCTGTCTACCACTGTGAGACAATAATAATAACATTATTCACCGTCACCTCCGCTGTGTACCACTGTGAGACAATAATAATAACATTATTCACCGTCACCTCCGCTGTGTACCACTGTGAGACAATAATAATAACATTATTCACCTTCACCTCGGCTGTCTTCCACTGTGAGACAATAATAATAACATTATTCACCTTCACCGTCTACCACTGTGAGACAATAATAATAACATTATTCACCGTCACCTCCGCTGTGTACCACTGTGAGACAATAATAATAACATTATTCACCGTCACCTCCGCTGTGTACCACTGTGAGACAATAATAATAACATTATTCACCTTCACCTCTGCTGTCTTCCACTGTGAGACAATAATAAAACATTATTCACCTTCACCTCTGCTGTCTACCACTGTGAGACAATAATAATAACATTATTCTCCGTCACCTCTGCTGTCTACCACTGTGAGACAATAATAATAACATTATTCACCTTCACCTCTGCTGTCTACCACTGTGAGACAATAATAATAACATTATTCACCTTCACCTCTGCTGTCTACCACTGTGAGACAATAATAAAACATTATTCACCGTCACCTCCGCTGTGTACCACTGTGAGACAATAATAATAACATTATTCACCTTCACCTCTGCTGTCTACCACTGTGAGACAATAATAAAACATTATTCACCGTCACCTCCGCTGTGTACCACTGTGAGACAATAATAATAACATTATTCACCGTCACCTCCGCTGTCTACCACTGTCATAAAAGAAACATTTTGTAAACTAGAATGCGGCTCTATGCACAGGCACATTGGTGTTGTAGCACCAAATTCTGGGCAACAATTTGACTTTGACGGCAACATCAAAGTCACATCTAAAATGTAATACCTTGTTGGCCGCTTGTTCCTCTGTTGTGGAAGAGGTTCTTCGTTCTGGAGTTGCATAAAGTTGTCATGTCTCTCAGACGTCTGTCCTTGGCTTAGATGTCCTTTTAGAACTGGTCATTGGTGGTCCACAGAGCTCTAAACTGCATGGGTAACATGTCATTGGTGGTCCACAGAGCTCTAAACTGCATGCCATGTCATTGGTGGTCCACAGAGCTTAGTCAGACATGTTTGGGCAATGCCATGCAATCACGCATCAATCAATCATGTTCTGGTGGTAGTGCTACTGACAGTGAACGTACTTTCATTGCACCCCAGAAAGTAATGGATTTACTTTTTTTTAACCTTCAATTGAAATCAATTATTTATGTATGTCAAGATATGATACGTGTGTTGGACCCAAGTGCAGAAGCACACAGGCAGGCAGATCAAGTTCAATGATGATTATGTATTTATCAAACTCATGATACAAGCTGCCAATAAAGCAGGAACACACCATGACAACAACTACAAACTGACAAGGAAACACTGAACACTGGGACGCTTAAATACACAAACACTAACTAGACACAGGTGAAACAGAAGAACTACAATCAACACATGATTGGCTGAGACTGAACAGGACACAGGTGAAGTACACATGCAATTACAGACTGGTGAGACAAGACAGGCAGGAACAATTAGAGGAGACAGGAAACAATAAAACTACACAATAAAAGTACACTGTTCATGACAACATAGGCTATCATGAAATTATTATGAACTCTACCTTACAAACCATACATTTAGCATTTTAGCGATTTTTGAATGTTATAGTTTTTGAGGGGCGCCAGCCCCTCCTATATACAGCTTTTGTCCCCACATTGACAATGAAAGGAGAAATGAGGTCATATGTGCCTCAAATACAGTATGATGTAAATGTGTGGCAACACAAACATTAATAAACGCCATTGGCAATGAAGGGAACATGTCATATGCAAATCGGCGAACCAATCACATAAATTCAGTTGTTCATGAGATGAGGATGTATAATGATAAGTGCGCCCCTCACTTCACACGCGTGTGATTTCTATTTTAAAAACAGCACTTGCAATAAGCCTATCTCACAGAATTTCCCCGCCCCCCTAAATACGCCCCCTTTCGGGGTTAGTGGTGATAGCGTGACGTCACTCCATAGACACTACATGTTAATCGAGGTAATTTAAGAAGTCTACAACTTTTGTTTTCTCAAGGTGAGGTTTGTTCTATCTGTTCGACCTGATTTACCATCTTGTTTGCTTCATAATAATATTGGTCTGTCACATTTTTACATTAGAAAATGTACTTAGATTCTCCAGAGAAAAAAACGTGTAAATGCTCATGTTAAAGACACCACTATTTACCGGAAGTGGGCGTGGAAAGTGGGCTGTGAGATAGGCCTATAGAGGGTATGCACGTGACATCATCATCATACCCGGACGTTATGCGGGAATACCTACTGAGTGGCAAAAAAACACTTTCTGACCTTGACAGCCCATACATCCAAACAGAAAAGTCATTTGATTGAATTAAACTACTTTAAACAACGTTAAATTCACTTTGCCACTCGATTTGCCACTCGATCTGCCATTCACTTTATGCATGCGCATACCCTCTACCAGCTCAGTGGCCTTGTGGTTAGAGTGTCTGCCCTGATACTGGGAGGTCGGGGTTCGATCCCCGGCCGGGTCATACCAACGACTCTAAAAATGGGACCCAGTGCCTCCCTGCTTGACACTCAGCATCAAGGGTTGGATTGGGGGTAAGTCCCTGCGACATACTAGCGTCATGTCCAGGGGGTGTACTTGTACATCAAGCTGCCTCACGCTACAGAAACAGGAGATAGGCACCTGCCCCTATGGGCCTCATGGCTCGGCAAGGCTACTTACTTATACCCTCTATTGTACTCGGGGGGGTCCCCACTCCCCGGAGTCCCACTTTGAGGACCACACCCCAACTTCGTAAACGAACGTTCGTTTTTTTCCCTCCTCAGACCACGAGTTGCTGCTGACGCCCATGTCGGACTCGTTGCGCATCACGGAGCAAACGCGCAGCGTCATGCAGGCACAGGGCGAGTGGGAGTTCCTCCACATGCTGGTCACCAACGACAACTTCACCCTGAACTCCTCCATACCGGGAGTGTGGAGCCGCGTCACGTACACCGTAAGCAACTAGTCGACTACCGTATTCAACTAGTCGACTAGTAAATCCACTAGTTGACCTTGTTGGTACTAGTTGACTAGTTGATAATAAGAAAAAAAGATTTTTTTCCGATTTTTTCCCCCGATTTTATAGGCCTAAATATCAGGTAGATTATAGTTATAGTCACCACAGTTTACACAGTTTTTAAACTAGGCAACTAGTAAATGACTAGAAGTGAATGCCCTCGTACACCGTATGTAGCGATCGGTGTTGATTTGGTCGACTAAAACTATGACGAAAAATGTTCCTCGGCTACCGTCTTTCCACTGAGGAGAACTGAATGAAAACGAACCCACTGAGCAATAGTCGTCTAATAGACGTTTGTCTAAAAATTGGCTAAAAATGAGAGTTTTTTAGCGGTCTAAGCTTAGCCTAGACATTGATTAGCAGTTGTTTAAACGTCTACAGTGAGTCTATATGTTTCAACGTCTAATCTAAGCATAGCAGGGACGGATTAACCTCCACGAGGGCCCCTGGGCCGGTAATATTTGCAGGGCCCCCATAGCATGCATGGGGGCCCTGCATGGGGGCCCTGCATGGGGGCCCCCATAGCATGCATGCGCGCAACATTTGTGTTTTCGTGTTTTTATCATATTTTTAACCTAAATTTAACAAAATCAACAGCCAATGGAGGGTCCCAGGAGCCATTTTCAGGGCGTCAAACCTAGTACCTCACGGTCCAATTTCCCAGAGGGGCCCCTGAATGCCAAGGGCCCCTGGGCCACGGCCCCACTGGCCCAATGGCTAATTTGTCCCTGAAGCATAGACCGCAAAAAAAATGTAGCCCATTCTTAAACGGCCATTTAGATTTATATTAGACGTCTATTGGACAAACAAATGCTCAGTGGGAACTTTGGGAAGCCATGATGCCTAAAACTATGCCTAAATGAAAAATATTGACAATGTTGTCAATTTCACGAAAAAACTAGACTAACATGTTAGGGATGGACTAGTGGAGAAGACGACTGAAAGAGAAGTCATTATATGATTTGTTGCACTCTGAAAATAGCCGATCTACAAGCTCACAACGCATCGCAGTGCGATGCGTTGTGAGCTTGTAGATCAATCAATCGACCAATAGGAAGTGATAATAAGCGTTGTCCTGCCGTATAGATCACCATGAAGAGGACCCCCATCCTGTGTGTCATCAACTTCCTGATCCCCGTCCTGTTCTTCCTGGTGCTGGACCTCAGCTCCTTCCTGATCGCAGAGCAGCGCGGAGAGAAGCTGGGCTTCAAGGTACGCCAAGGGTTAACCATCACTAACTTAACCATTACTACCCTAACACTGTACCATCACTAGTACCCATTAATCCATCCACTAGGAGAGAAGCTGGGCTTCAAGGTACACAAAGGGTTAACCATCACTAACTTAACCATTACTACCCTAACACTGTACCATCACTAGTACCAATTAAGCCATCCACTAGGACAGTGCAAAGTGGGGTCCGGGGACCCCCAGCCCAGGGGTCCTTGAGAGAGTTCCAGGGGGTCCCCAGCTCAATGTTAGTTTGGAACCAAATGGACCCTTATGGGTCTGTAACTCTGAGAGTGTACAAATTGAACCAAATGGACCCTTATGGGTCTGTAACTCTGAGAGTGTACAAATTGAACCAAATGGACCCTTATGGGTCTGTAACTCTGAGAGTGTACGAATTGAACCAAATGGACCCTTATGGGTCTGTAACTCTGAGAGTGTACAAATTGAACCAAATGGACCCTTATGGGTCTGTAACTCTGAGAGTGTACAAATTGAACCAAATGGACCCGTTAGTCCATTTGATTCCATGTGTACACTCTCAGAATGCCAGGGAAAACAAATACATCTTCATTATAAGTGTAAAGTATTAGGTCATTTACGTCCTTTATTTACTGTCTATGTACTGTGAATATATTGTTCTCTTATATTCAAGGTGTTACGGTAGGATGCTGTACCATTGTATACATCCGGGCACTTCCAGCGCATTCTATCTCTCAGTGTTGTATTTCCTGCATGTGAGCAGCAACAAATAAATATGCCAGATGAGAAGCTAAATGTGTACCGAGTGAAGACTACTTTGTAATCCTACGCAGGGAGCCGCTGAGCATACAAGACGATGCTCTTCAGGTTATGGGCCCAGATAAAGGAAACAAAGTGAGTAGTTATATACCGTCAGAAGACTATAACGCGGGGCAAAAGCGCGCGGAAGCTAAGAGACTAACGAGATAGTTTGGCAAGTAAAAGTCGGAGCTACGTTAGCAACATGGCTAGTCGAGGGACGGACGGTACGTCGAATAATCTCATATTCGATGGGAATGAAGAAAAATATGGACTTTGGGAGACCAGGTTTTTGGGCCGTTTGCACACTATGAAGTTAAAAGAGACAATTCTGACTGAACCAACCGATGTCACCCAAGCGGGGTTGGCAGCCGACGAGAAGAAAAACGCCGACGGTTATGCAGAGTTGATCCGGCTCATAGATGACAAGAGCCTGTCACTGATCATGCATGAGGCATCAGACAAAGGCAGAGAAGCTTTGAAAATCCTGAGAGAACATTATGCCGGGAAGGGAAAGCCCCGTATAATAGGTTTGTATACCTCACTGACAAGGCTTCACATGGCAAGTGGGGAAGGCGTAACAGACTATATGATAAGAGCGGAGGCCATCATCACAGCCCTGAGAAATGGAGGTGAAGTTCTGAGCGACGGATTGACCGTAGCCATGATCCTGAACGGTCTACCGGAGTCATATAAGCCCCTAGCCATTCATGTGACTCAGAATGAGGATCAAGTCACACTCACAGACTTCAAGAGAAGACTGAGAAATTATGAACAAACAGAAAAGATGAACGCAGCAGAGTCAACAGACAACGTGATGAAAACACACGTGAGACAAGGCCGGGGACCCACAAAGGGTGAAGAATGCAGCTTGGTGTGTTACAAATGCGGCACCAAAGGCCACAGAGTGAAAGACTGTCGCAAAAAGACGTGGTGCAGCAACTGCAAAAGTAACACACATCAAGACTCCACATGCCGGCGAAAAGAGCAACAGGATCGTCGTGATGGTGTCCGGAAGGTGTCTGAAGAGAAGAGCGCTTCAGATTTCTTCTTCAAAGCGGGAGGCGTGGACGGCGGGGACCGACCAGCACGGAGATGGCAGCCACCGGACGGTGTCCAGATGAGAGGCCTCATGGTGGACGCTGGAGCAACGTCTCACATCATCAATGACATCAGAAAATTCAGGAACTTCGACGACACGTTCCAGGCTGGAAAGCATTCAGTGGAGCTGGCCGACGGGACCAGATGCAGCGGCATCGCACAGCAAAGGGGAGATGCCGTGGTGAGCCTGTTTGATGACACTGGACAACAGGTTACTGCAACGCTAAGTGGAGCGTTGTATATGCCTTCTTATCCTCAAGACATCTTCTCCGTCGCAACAGCCACAGCCAAAGGATCAACTGTTGTCTTCAAGAAAGGTGAAAATGTCATGATAAGTAATGAGGGTACAAGGTTTGACATCCATGAGTACGGTAAATTGTACTACCTTCACACGGTTGATGAAAATGTTGATAAATGTAATGGTTGTCATGATATGCAAACTTGGCACGAGATTATGGGCCATTGTAACTATGCAGATGTGCATAAATTGCAAGAAGTGGTAGAGGGTATGCAGATAAAAGGCAAAGCCACAAGGCCACCACTATGTGAAATATGTACACAGGGTAAATTTACTCAGACGAGAAATAGAGACCCAGATAGGAGGGCAGAGGAACCCCTACAGCTAGTACATACTGACCTAGCTGGTCCTATACAAACAGAGTCCATTAATGGATATAAATATGCACAGTCGTTTACAGACGACTACTCCAGCGCTGTATTTGTATACTTCCTAAAAGCCAAAAGCGATACAATACAGGCTACTGAAAGATTCCTAGCAGACATCGCACCATATGGGAAAATAAAATGTATGCGATCAGATAACGGGACTGAGTTCACAAGCAGTGGCTTTCAGTCACTATTAACTAGGAACCAAATAAGACATGAAACGTCAGCGCCTTACTCGCCTCACCAGAATGGTACTGCCGAAAGAGGCTGGCGAACACTGTACGAGATGGGCAGATGTATGCTGCTAGAAAGCAATCTACCAAATAAATTATGGAATTATGCTATCCAGACAGCTGCCCATGTTAGGAATAGGTGCTATAACAGACGCACTAAACAAACCCCATTCCAGATGTTGACGGGCAGAAAACCAAATGTGGCAAAAATGCAAAAATTTGGGTCTGATTGTTTCACATACAGACAAGAAAAACGAAAGCTTGACTCAAAATGTGACCAAGGTGTCTTCGTAGGCTACGACAAAAATAGCCCAGCCTACCTGGTGTATTACCCAAACACAGAGAGGGTTCAGAAACACCGGTTGGTGAAGTTTATGACTAAGACAGCTCAGGAAAAAGAAACACAAACGCAAGAGTCACACACTGAGGAGGTACACCTTTGGGAGAGCAGCAATGAAAATGTACATGAGCAAAATGTGCAGGGTCAAGATGGGGCTGAGGTTGAAAGTGCTGAAACAGCGACTAGAAGGAACCCATCTAGGAGCAGGAAAAAGCCAGGTTACCTAGATGATTACATGACAGAGGACAGCGAGGATAAACTACAAACTTGTGTAGATTTCTGTTATAGAGCTGTTTTTGATGTCCCTCAAACCTATCAGGAGGCTATAACCTCAGTTAAATCAAAGCAGTGGAAAAATGCTATGGATGAGGAAATAAAATCCCTAGAGGAAAACAAAACATTTGCTTTCACTACTTTGCCACCAGGCAAAAAGCCAGTGGGGGGCAGATGGGTCTTCGCTATGAAAAATGACATTGATGGGTCAGATAGATTCAAAGCGAGATTTGTGGCGAAGGGTTACAGCCAGAAAAAGGGTACTGACTATGAAGAGACATTTTCTCCCACAGCCGACATGACCAGTGTAAGGGTGGTCATGCAAAAAGCAGTGTAAGAGAATCTCATTCTACACCAAATGGATGTAAAGACAGCATATTTGCACGCGCCAATAGACTGTGAAATATACGTTGAGCAACCAGAGGGTTACGAAAAAATGTCTCATACAGGAGAAGAGCTGGTATGTAGATTGCAGAAATCACTGTATGGTTTAAAACAATCAGGCAGGAACTGGAACACAATCTTACATGCATGCTTAACCAATGATGATTTTGTACAAAATCCTGCTGACCACTGTGTATATTCAAGGGAGACACATGGTGACAAGGTCATTATTATCATATGGGTGGATGATCTGATAATAGCAGCAAGTAACGAAAAGATACTTAAAGGAGTAAAGGAGATGCTTACTGCTAGATTCAAAATGAAGGACTTAGGCAAACTGAGAAACTTCCTGGGTATTGACTTTAATCAGACAGAAGGTTGTGTCAAAATGTCACAGGGAAGATACGTAAACAAAATACTGGAAAGGTTTGACATGTTAAACTGTAAACCGAGGGAAACCCCCTGTGAGCCAAAGCTAGAATACACTAACAATGCTGTAAAAATGGAAGATCCCAAAAGGTACAGGGAGGCAGTAGGCAGCTTCATCTACCTATCTACTTGCACTCGACCTGACTTAAGCTTTGTAGTGAGTAGGCTGTCTCAACACTTCTCTGAGCCAACTGAAGAACATTGGCTCACAGTAAAACATGTACTCAGGTACCTAAAAGGAACAACAGAGAAAGAGTTATGTTTCAGAAAAAATCACAAAGAAGGTCTAGGCCTACGGGTATATACTGATGCTGATTGGGCAGCTGATGTGACTGACAGGCGCAGCACAACAGGTTACTGTGTTAGTCTCAGTGAAAATACCGCTCTGATCTCATGGAAAACAAGAAAACAGCCAACAGTGGCTCTTTCTACATGTGAGGCAGAATACATGTCCCTAGCTTCAGCTATGCAAGAATGTCTCTATTTAGAACAGCTACTTAAAGGCATTGACAAATATGACTATGCAAAGACAAAAGTCTACGAGGATAATCAAGGTGCTCTAGCTCTAGCTAAGAACCCTGTCAACAGACAGAGATGCAAGCACATTGACATAAGGTATCATTTCATAAGGGAAATCGTAAATGGAGGAAATGTGATTTTGGAGTATTGTCCTACGGATAAAATGATTGCAGATGTGTTGACCAAACCTGTAACCAAGCTAAAGTTAAAGAACTTTGCCAGAGACATGTTTGGTACTCGTGAGTGATAATATCACACTGTTAAGTTCTGAATGTTATTATTTTTCTTCATTTATTTTTGTGAACCCAGTAAGCAAAGAACGAGTGGGGGTGTAAAGTATTAGGTCATTTACGTCCTTTATTTACTGTCTATGTACTGTGAATATATTGTTCTCTTATATTCAAGGTGTTACGGTAGGATGCTGTACCATTGTATACATCCGGGCACTTCCAGCGCATTCTATCTCTCAGTGTTGTATTTCCTGCATGTGAGCAGCAACAAATAAATATGCCAGATGAGAAGCTAAATGTGTACCGAGTGAAGACTACTTTGTAATCCTACGCAGGGAGCCGCTGAGCATACAAGACGATGCTCTTCAATAAGAAATAACTGTTCAGAAATCTACAGCTTGGTAGACTACAGATAACCAGCACACCTAATCTACAGTTTGGTAGACTACAGATAACCAGCACACCAACATATAATCTACAGCTTGGTAGACTACAGATAACCACCACACCAACATATAATCTACAGCTTGGTAGACTACAGATAACCAACACACCAAAATATAATCTACAGCTTGGTAGACTACAGATAACCCGCACACCAACATAGAATCTACAGCTTGGTAGGCTGCAGATAACCAGCACACCAACATATAATCTACAGCTTGGTAGACTACAGATAACCAACACACCAACATAGAATCTACAGCTTGGTAGACTACAGATAACCAACACACCAACATATAATATACAGCTTGGTAGACTACAGATAACCAACACACCAACATATAATCTACAGCTTGGTAGACTACAGATAACCAACACACCAACATAGAATCTACAGCTTGGTAGACTACAGATAACCAACACACCAACATATAATCTACAGCTTGGTAGACTACAGATAACCAACACACCAACATAGAATCTACAGCTTGGTAGACTACAGATAACCAACACACCAACATAGAATCTACAGCTTGGTAGACTACAGATAACCAACACACCAACATAGAATCTACAGCTTGGTAGGCTGCAGATAACCAGCACACCAACATATAATCTACAGCTTGGTAGACTACAGATAACCAACACACCAACATAGAATCTACAGCTTGGTAGACTACAGATAACCAACACACCAACATATAATCTACAGCTTGGTAGACTACAGATAACCAACACACCAACATATAATCTACAGCTTGGTAGACTACAGATAACCAACACACCAACATAGAATCTACAGCTTGGTAGACTACAGATAACCAACACACCAACATAGAATCTACAGCTTGGTATAGGCTGCAGATAACCAGCACACCAACATATAATATACAGCTTGGTAGACTACAGATAACCAGCACACCAACATATAATCTACAGCTTGGTAGACTACAGATAACCAACACACCAACATATAATCTACAGTTTGGTAGACTGCAGATAACCAACACACCAACATATAATCTACAGCTTGGTAGACTACAGATAACCAACACACCAACATATAATCTACAGCTTGGTAGACTACAGATAACCAACACACCAACATATAATCTACAGCTTGGTAGACTACAGATAACCAACACACCAACATATAATCTACATCTTGGTAGACTACAGATAACCAGCACACCAACATCGATCAAAATCGATGCTTATCAACAACAGATAAATATCGGTTAAAGTCAGCTTTATTTACTGAATTAATGAATGTTGAATTGATCATGTCCATCCCTGTACTTCAAGGTGACCGTGCTGCTGGCCATCTCTGTCCTGCTGCTCATCTTAAACGACATGCTGCCCTCCATGTCCGGGTCTCCACTCATCGGTAAAGCATCTTATAAATCACATGGCTGGGTCTCCAGTCTCCACTCATTGGTAAAACATCTTATAAATCACATGTCTGAGTCTCCACTCATCTGTAAAACATCTTATAAATCACATGTCTGAGTCTCCAGTCATCGGTAAAACATCTTAAATCACATGTCTGGGTCTCCACTCATCGGTAAAGCATCTTATAAATCACATGTCTGGGTCTCCAGTCATCGGTAAAACATCTTATAAACCACATGTCTGGGTCTCCACTCATCGGTAAAACATCTTATAAATGACATGTCTGGGTCTCCAGTCATCGGTAAAACATCTTAAATCACATGTCTGGGTCTCCACTCATCGGTAAAGCATCTTATAAATAAATCACATGTCCGGGTCTCCAGTCATTGGTAAAACATCTTATAAATCACATGTCTGGGTCTCCAGTCTCCACTCATTGGTACAACATCTTATAAATTACATGTCTGAGTCTCCACTCATCTGTAAACATCTTATAAATTACATGTCTGAGTCTCCACTCATCGGTAAAACATCTTATAAATCACATGTCTGGGTCTCCAGTCATCGGTAAAACATCTTATAAATCACATGTCTGGGTCTCCAGTCATCGGTAAAGCATTTTAAAAATGACATGATATTATACTGTAAATGTGATGTCTGGGTAAATGTGATGTCATTGGTAAAGCACACTATTGACAAACACATCTTAAACGACATGTCTGGTTATTGATTTGGGGGTCCTTTCGATGGAAAATGATTGAAAACCACTGCTACAAATGAGTCTCCTGCAGAACAAAGCCTTAACCCATTCAGGACGGGAACCCCTTTTGGTGTTTAAAGCATTATTTTATAGGCTACTTTAGCTGTTGAAAAATAGCAGATCTAGCACTAGGGCACTAGGTGCTGTGCTACGGTCGGTGGACAATTACATATCATTTTTTGGGGTCCTTGACATGAAATAGTCTGAGAACCACTGATATAGAAACATTGTTTTTTCAGAAAACTGTCTGAGTTAGATGCCTTTTTATTTAGAATCGGCCTCAGGTCTAACAGAACCTACTGCAACGTGACCGTTGGTCTGACGTTGAGATGTTTCCCTCACAGCTACCTACTGCAACGTGACCGTTGGTCTGACGTTGAGATGTTTCCCTCACAGCTACCTACTGCAACGTGACCGTTGGTCTGACGTTGAGATGTTTCCCTCACAGCTACCTCCTGCATCCTGATCGTTGGTCTGACGTGGAGATGTTTCCCTCACAGCTACCTCCTGCATCCTGATCGTTGGTCTGACGTTGAGATGTTTCCCTCACAGCTACCTCCTGCATCCTGATCGTTGGTCTGACGTTGAGATGTTTCCCTCACAGCTACCTCCTGCATCCTGATCGTTGGTCTGACGTTGAGATGTTTCCCTCACAGCTACCTACTGCATCGTGACCGTTGGTCTGACGTTGAGATGTTTCCCTCACAGCTACCTAATGCATCGATCTTTGGTCTGACGTTGAGATGTTTCCCTCACAGCTACCTAATGCATCGTGACCGTTGGTCTGACGTTGAGATGTTTCCCTCACAGCTACCTCCTGCATCCTGATCGTTGCTCTGACGTTGAGATGTTTCCCTCACAGCTACCTACTGCAACATGATCGTTGGTCTGACGTTGAGATGTTTCCCTCACAGCTACCTCCTGCATCCTGATCGTTGGTCTGACGTTGAGATGTTTCCCTCACAGCTACCTACTGCATCGTGACCGTTGGTCTGACGTTGAGATGTTTCCCTCACAGCTACCTCCTGCATCCTGATCGTTGCTCTGACGTTGAGATGTTTCCCTCACAGCTACCTACTGCAACATGATCGTTGGTCTGACGTTGAGATGTTTCCCTCACAGCTACCTCCTGCATCCTGACCGTTGGTCTGACGTTGAGATGTTTCCCTCACAGCTACCTCCTGCATCCTGACCGTTGGTCTGACGTTGAGATGTTTCCCTCACAGCTACCTACTGCATCGTGACCGTTGGTCTGACGTTGAGATGTTTCCCTCACAGCTACCTACTGCAACGTGATCGTTGGTCTGACGTTGAGATGTTTCCCTCACAGCTACCTACTGCAACGTGATCGTTGGTCTGACGTTGAGATGTTTCCCTCACAGCTACCTCCTGCATCCTGATCGTTGGTCTGACGTTGAGATGTTTCCCTCACAGCTACCTACTGCATCGATCGTTGGTCTGATGTTGAGATGTTTCCCTCACAGTCAGGGACGTGAACACATAGACATCAAAGGGGGCTCCAGCCCCTGCCCTTTTACCCGTCTATAAAACAACTGCCCTTTCCAGACCACGAATGTAGCATTTACTACATGGTGAAAGAAATGCAAATACCGGAAGGCAGCATTCAGGAGAATTGCTTTTTTTCCAAAGTCTCCTGAACTTGAACACAGCATTTTACGTTTAACTAATTTGTTTAGAAATCCATGTCGTTACGTACACACCGCATCTCCACTAGTTAAAGAGTGCTGGGTTGCGCCCCGGAAATAGCAGATCTACAAGCTCTCAGCGTGTCGCAGTGCGACACGTTGTGAGCGACACGTATTTTCACTATTTTTGTCCAAAAGTGCCCTCTTACGGGATTTCAGCCCCTGCCCCTCTAACACTCTCTGCACGTCCCTGCAGCATATATGTATAGTTTATATGTATAGTGTCATTATATAGATATGTTCTAGTTATAGTTTATATGTATAGTGTCATTATTGCGAACGCAGTGATTGCGAACGCAGTGAGCATTTACTATGAGACCCAGCAGATCACGTCTGTGTGTGTGTGTGTCTGTGTGTGTGTGTGTCACGCTGTAACACCACCCGCCCACCACCAGAGGGCGCAGCTGTATCACACACAAAAACACACACACACACACATGCACGCACGCACACACACACACACATGCACGCACGCACGCACGCACGCACGCACACACACACACACACACACACACAAAAAACTTAACTTAAAAAAAACTTAACTTAAAAAAAAACTTAACTTAAAAAAAAACTTAACTTAAAAAAAAAACTTAAAAAGGAAAAACGCACACACAAAAAACTTAACTTAAAAAAAAAACTTAAAAAGGAAAAACGCACACACAAAAAACGTAACTTAAAAAAAAACTTAACTTAAAAAAAAACTTAACTTAAAAAAAAAACGTAAAAAGGAAAAACGCACACACAAAAAACTTAACTTAAAAAAAAACTTAACTTAAAAAAAACTTAACTTAAAAAAAAAACTTAAAAAGGAAAAACGCACACACAAAAAACTTAACTTAAAAAAAAAACTTAACTTAAAAAAAAAACCTAAAAAAGAAACACGCACGCACGCACACATACACACACTAAAAAAAACTTGAAAAAACATTTAATTTAAAAAAACTTAACTTAAAAAAAACCTTAAAAAGTACGTAATTTATTCTAATTGTTGTTATTGCAATTTACAAGCTGCGTTCGCTTCCCGCGTTTGCGCGTCTTACTTGTATAGATATGTTCTAGTCACGTTCTTAGCTTACGCATGTTTCGCGATAAATGCATTTTACATATGTGATGTATTCCCATGCTTGTTGTTCTTGCTTAATGTAAGTCGCTCTGGATTAAGAGCGTCTGCTAAATGCCTAAATTGTAAATTGTCCCTGCTCACAGCCACCTACTGCATCGTGATCTTTGGTCTGATGCTGCTCAGCCTGTTGGAGACGGTCGTGGTGACGTACCTGATGGAGTTGGACAACGTCCCCGTCGTCCGCAGCACTACAGGGACAGACACGGACTGCAACCTGACGATGGACTGTCGGGACAAACAGGAGGACGTCAAGGTCCACGGCCGAGACGGAGGTGAGTGAGGAGGACATCTGGAACGAAATTAAGACCAATACGAAATTAATTTAAATAAATGACAACAAGCTGCCGGCCGGGGCTTGCAGTGTCATAGATCACTTGGTTCTCAACATAGTGACGGACGGTGACGTGACAATTTAAGGACTTTTAAGACATTTTCTATACCTCAGAAAGACAATAAAAAGACTGCATCAAAGGTAATCAATAAGCTAATAATATAGAGAATTGGTCAAACATTGACCAAATTGTCAAATAATACAAAGATGCAAACATTGTGAAAATAGCCAATCTACAAGCTCACATAAAGAGACAAGATGCATAAAGTGCAAACTAATTTGCTTTAACTTAAAGGAGCATTCAGTGATTTGGAAAACCACCCAGTCCGCCCCGGTAACAAAATGTGCACATGCACGCTCTACAGTGGGGGGAAGTGCAACAGGCCAACAGCATGTGCACCAAGGCCCACCCCACTCGATCATGATTGGAGGAAGGCCCCTCTCATCCTGATTGGTTGAAGGCTTTGCCACCCGCCACCAAAACTGAAACTAGGGTTTTTTGACCCCAGGGGCTCACTGGGGACAGGGAGGAACTCCTTATATGGTCAGCACACTCTATAGTAGGGAGGATTATCCAGAAAAAAAGAAAAAATAAGTGATATTTAAATTAAGTCAAATCACTGAATATACCTTTAATAGGTTTGGAAATACACGGTCCAAACAACTAATAAACAGCTGAACATTTAATTAGTGGCTTAGAATCAAATGGCAATATGAACAACAACAGACTGAGAACACACACTCACTGTAATAGTGACAAACAGCTGCTTTGGATAAAAAGTGGAACCTCTGCTGACCCCTGGTGGAAGTAAGGAGAAAGCACATGTAAAGTTATGAGGACATGGCTTGTTGTGACCACTGATGATGGACACTTAACATCAGAGTACTGCACCTAAAGGAATAGTTCACCCAAAACACGATCTGAGAACCCATCTGCAAATAAAGGAAAACAGCGTGCCCTCTTTGTCCCGAGAGACTACCCACAACATGACTTATTTTCTATGAATTACACGCATCATGAAGCCTTGAATTAATTCCTGAGACGTTCATTATTTGATGTGCAGCTTGCAGATCTGCTATTTATTTTTACTATTTTTGAACATTTTCTGAAAATGCCTTTTTCCCCCCTAAATTTAAATACAGCAATGCATTGATATCAAAAAAGAAAGTGTGCTTCGTGATTTGAACTTGTTTGAATACTTGACTATTTGTTTGAGCAATGATACTTTGTCCACAACTGCTTGTGACAATGTGAAGTTTTTTCAGTCAGGCAGTTTCTGCTGTCAAAATATGTCCCCCCCGTATTTAACTTAAACGCCCAATGCATTCTCAATGGCAATAGCACAAACTTTGGCATGCTACTAGTCCTACATACTTACACCTAGAAACCCCATTCAAACCTATTTAGGTTCATCTTACAGTGGACATGTTTGCCTGAAAATAAATCTTTGAAATGTTTCATAGTTTTAGAAATATAGTGCTTTCAAATTTGAGAAATTCACAATGGGGCTCAATGGCAGATATTGGCACGTTACTGTGGAGACAAATGCTGGAACTTTTTACTTTGAAATGATTTGTAGTTTCTGAGTTATTTAACTTAAACGCCCAATGCATTCTCAATAGCAATAGCACAAACTTGGGCATGCTGCTAGTCCTACAATAATGCATGTTTTAATTAAACGTGTCATTTTAGATGAAAGAAGACAGAATCAACGCTGTGATGTGATTGGTGGAGACACACCATGTGACCTGATGACGATGGCTGCAGAGGTTAGAACGGAATCAACCAAACAGTTCATATCGTTACAAAACTAGCAGATATACAAGTTCAAAACGTCTTAGATCTCCTAGGTTTTTTTTTAAATACTTTTGCGTGACACTGTAGCAGAGTTCGCGTTAGTCCGTTAATAGCGGGCGGCTTTGACCGTTTTTTTTTGTACGCAAAGACCGGAAAATAGCATTTCCGGGGTTCCCAGCCAAAAACGTTGAGAACCCCTGGGTTACAAAAACTGTGGGATAATAGAAAAAAAATAATTAAATTTAAACTGTACGGCACAGCGACTACAATATCGCCCAAGCCTAAAAGGTTGGAAAATGACTTAGGCAGAAAGTTATTTTGGAACGTACCAAGCATTTTGATGAGCAGGACAACCATCGAGTCGTGCTTAAAAATCAGCTGTGCCGAGTCTGGCAGCTGCTCTCCCAGAGCAGAGCCGGTTGGGTGGCTAGGATAGCACTTTTCTAGGGACATTTTCGGTTGTAGTGGATCTGTCATTAAAAAATGTGTGTTTATTTTTAATCTGATATCTTAGTTATAATGAATTTGAGTTGAAGCAGCAGAGTTAGGCAGAAATGTCAATTTGGTCCCCCCAGAAGAGACAATAAGACAATTATGCTGTTACGACCCGGCCTATAGAGGAACCTGCGTGTTACATGAAAATGGACCCCCTCCTTCCCAGTCCCCAAAACTAACAAAGTCTAAGGGCTCCATCTTGCGCCATGCACACTTCTTATCCCTTATCCCTGAACGTATTTGCCATTTCTTACTATTTTGATAAACATTTTAAAATAGTTCAACCAGCCGATCTACATCGAGACATTGTGAGCTGGTAGATCGGCTATTTGAACTATTTTAAAAGTTTTTTTTTTTTAAAGTTTAAAAAAAGGCAAATTAGTTTAGGAATAAGGGTTAAGGGATAAGATATAGCCCTATATGTCTTAAACCCATTCTGGACGGGAACCCCTTTCGGTGTTTTAACTAAGCATTTTGTTATACTTTAGCTATTGAAAAATAGCAGATCTACAAGCTTGTAGGTCTGCTATTTTTGAAAAATCGTGAAAATGCGGCAACAGATCTTTGAATATATATTCTTTCAGAAGACTTGTTTTTTATTTCGACGTCTCTCTGTCTCTCTCACTATAATCTAATGAAGTTTTATTGTGTTTCCACGTCTGCGTACCTGTCCAGCTGAGAGAGCTGCAGAGGAGCGTGTCGTTGGTCCTCCTGCAGAGCCGACAGGACGCGCCGTGGCGGCCTGGAGGATACTGGACCGACGTGGCCTCCAAGATCAACAGGGCCTTCTTGGTGTTCTACTGCACCACCGTGTCCGTGTTCCTCACCGTCATGTACGCAGAGTGGAGCACCTAGGTCAGCGGTTCGATCCCTAGCCTGGAACCGCCAGCGGTGTAGCCTCAGTCCCAGCCTTACTCATCTAGCCTGGCTAATAAGCCAGACCGAATCAGCCGTTGGCAAAAAAGAAATTGCCTGCCGGCGGATTACGGTCTGGAGAGGCTCAATTGTACGCCCATTTCCTACAATCGGGACACGGTATGCAATATGGGCGGGCTTTGGTACAGTGACGTTCAATGCTTTCACTGACAGTAGCTCTGACCAATTGCGTCAAAGAGAAAATGTTTGAACCCGCCCCCCGGGAAACAAGATCCATACACAGCATCTCCAGACTCAAATACCACACAACAGTGTGATTTGAGTCTGGCTTATTAGCCAGGCTATTACTCATCTGCCAAGAGAAAAGCCTGGTCACAAGACTCACAACCTGAAGCCCAAACCACACCAAAGGGTCACCATGCAACTCTTTGGGTCCAAACGGTTGCGAGGAGTTGCGTCATGGCGACCCTTTGGTGTGGTTTTGGGCCATTGAATTGAACCAGTTGAATCACTTGGGACAACTTGGGTCAACGAGCAACAGGACCTATCACACCGCTGGGACAAACGCTAAAAAACGTCTTGACCCTTTGGTGTGGTTGGGCTTAAGGCAGAGAGTGCATAGACCCTTTGGTGTGGTTGGGCTTAAGGCAGAGAGTGCATAGACCCTTTGGTGTGGTTGGGCTTAAGGCAGAGAGTGACTTGACCCTTTGGTGTGGTTGGGCTTAAGGCAGAGAGTGACCCTTTGGTGTGGTTGGGCTTAAGGCAGAGAGTGACCCTTTGGTGTGGTTGGGCTTAAGGCAGAGAGTGCATAGACCCTTTGGTGTGGTTGGGCTTAAGGCAGAGAGTGACCCTTGACCCTTTGGTGTGGTTGGGCTTAAGGCAGAGAGTGACCCTTGACCCTTTGGTGTGGTTGGGCTTAAGGCAGAGAGTGACCCTTGACCCTTTGGTGTGGTTGGGCTTAAGGCAGAGAGTGACCCTTTGGTGTGGTTGGGCTTAAGGCAGAGAGTGACCCTTTGGTGTGGTTGGGCTTAAGGCAGAGAGTGACCCTTTGGTGTGGTTGGGCTTAAGGCAGAGAGTGACCCTTTGGTGTGGTTGGGCTTAAGGCAGAGACCCTTTGGTGTGGTTGGGCTTAAGGCAGAGAGTGACCCTTTGGTGTGGTTGGGCTTAAGGCAGAGAGTGACCCTTTGGTGTGGTTGGGCTTAAGGCAGAGAGTGACCCTTTGGTGTGGTTGGGCTTAAGGCAGAGAGTGACCCTTTGGTGTGGTTGGGCTTAAGGCAGAGAGTGTTTGGTGTGGTTGGGCTTAAGGCAGAGAGTGACCCTTTGGTGTGGTTGGGCTTAAGGCAGAGACCCTTTGGTGTGGTTGGGCTTAAGGCAGAGAGTGACCCTTTGGTGTGGTTGGGCTTAAGGCAGAGAGTGACCCTTTGGTGTGGTTGGGCTTAAGGCAGAGAGTGACCCTTTGGTGTGGTTGGGCTTAAGGCAGAGAGTGACCCTTTGGTGTGGTTGGGCTTAAGGCAGAGAGTGACCCTTTGGTGTGGTTGGGCTTAAGGCAGAGAGTGACCCTTTGGTGTGGTTGGGCTTAAGGCAGAGAGTGACCCTTTGGTGTGGTTGGGCTTAAGGCAGAGAGTGACCCTTTGGTGTGGTTGGGCTTAAGGCAGAGAGTGACCCTTTGGTGTGGTTGGGCTTAAGGCAGAGAGTGACCCTTTGGTGTGGTTGGGCTTAAGGCAGAGAGTGACCCTTTGGTGTGGTTGGGCTTAAGGCAGAGAGTGACCCTTTGGTGTGGTTGGGCTTAAGGCAGAGAGTGACCCTTTGGTGTGGTTGGGCTTAAGGCAGAGAGTGACCCTTTGGTGTGGTTGGGCTTAAGGCAGAGAGTGACCCTTTGGTGTGGTTGGGCTTAAGGCAGAGAGTGCATAGACCCTTTGGTGTGGTTGGGCTTAAGGCAGAGAGTGCATAGACCCTTTGGTGTGGTTGGGCTTAAGGCAGAGAGTGCATAGACCCTTTGGTGTGGTTGGGCTTAAGGCAGAGAGTGACCCTTTGGTGTGGTTGGGCTTAAGGCAGAGAGTGACCCTTTGGTGTGGTTGGGCTTAAGGCAGAGAGTGACCCTTTGGTGTGGTTGGGCTTAAGGCAGAGAGTGACCCTTTGGTGTGGTTGGGCTTAAGGCAGAGAGTGCATAGACCCTTTGGTGTGGTTGGGCTTAAGGCAGAGAGTGCATAGACCCTTTGGTGTGGTTGGGCTTAAGGCAGAGAGTGCATAGACCCTTTGGTGTGGTTGGGCTTAAGGCAGAGAGTGCATAGACCCTTTGGTGTGGTTGGGCTTAAGGCAGAGAGTGACCCTTGACCCTTGACCCTTTGGTGTGGTTGGGCTTAAGGCAGAGAGTGACCCTTGACCCTTGACCCTTTGGTGTGGTTGGGCTTAAGGCAGAGAGTGGTGTGGTTGGGCTTAAGGCAGAGAGTGACCCTTTGGTGTGGTTGGGCTTAAGGCAGAGAGTGCATAGACCCTTTGGTGTGGTTGGGCTTAAGGCAGAGAGTGCATAGACCCTTTGGTGTGGTTGGGCTTAAGGCAGAGAGTGCATAGACCCTTTGGTGTGGTTGGGCTTAAGGCAGAGAGTGCATAGACCCTTTGGTGTGGTTGGGCTTAAGGCAGAGAGTGACCCTTTGGTGTGGTTGGGCTTAAGGCAGAGAGTGACCCTTTGGTGTGGTTGGGCTTAAGGCAGAGAGTGACCCTTTGGTGTGGTTGGGCTTAAGGCAGAGAGTGACCCTTTGGTGTGGTTGGGCTTAAGGCAGAGAGTGACCCTTTGGTGTGGTTGGGCTTAAGGCAGAGAGTGACCCTTTGGTGTGGTTGGGCTTAAGGCAGAGAGTGACCCTTTGGTGTGGTTGGGCTTAAGGCAGAGAGTGCATAGACCCTTTGGTGTGGTTGGGCTTAAGGCAGAGAGTGCATAGACCCTTTGGTGTGGTTGGGCTTAAGGCAGAGAGTGACCCTTTGGTGTGGTTGGGCTTAAGGCAGAGAGTGACCCTTTGGTGTGGTTGGGCTTAAGGCAGAGAGTGCATAGACCCTTTGGTGTGGTTGGGCTTAAGGCAGAGAGTGCATAGACCCTTTGGTGTGGTTGGGCTTAAGGCAGAGAGTGCATAGACCCTTTGGTGTGGTTGGGCTTAAGGCAGAGAGTGACCCTTTGGTGTGGTTGGGCTTAAGGCAGAGAGTGACCCTTTGGTGTGGTTGGGCTTAAGGCAGAGAGTGACCCTTTGGTGTGGTTGGGCTTAAGGCAGAGAGTGACCCTTTGGTGTGGTTGGGCTTAAGGCAGAGAGTGACCCTTTGGTGTGGTTGGGCTTAAGGCAGAGAGTGACCCTTTGGTGTGGTTGGGCTTAAGGCAGAGAGTGACCCTTTGGTGTGGTTGGGCTTAAGGCAGAGAGTGACCCTTTGGTGTGGTTGGGCTTAAGGCAGAGAGTGACCCTTTGGTGTGGTTGGGCTTAAGGCAGAGAGTGGTTGGTGTGGTTGGGCTTAAGGCAGAGAGTGGTTGGTGTGGTTGGGCTTAAGGCAGAGAGTGACCCTTTGGTGTGGTTGGGCTTAAGGCAGAGAGTGGTTGGTGTGGTTGGGCTTAAGGCAGAGAGTGGTTGGTGTGGTTGGGCTTAAGGCAGAGAGTGACCCTTTGGTGTGGTTGGGCTTAAGGCAGAGAGTGGTTGGTGTGGTTGGGCTTAAGGCAGAGAGTGGTTGGTGTGGTTGGGCTTAAGGCAGAGAGTGACCCTTTGGTGTGGTTGGGCTTAAGGCAGAGAGTGGTTGGTGTGGTTGGGCTTAAGGCAGAGAGTGGTTGGTGTGGTTGGGCTTAAGGCAGAGAGTGGTTGGTGTGGTTGGGCTTAAGGCAGAGAGTGACCCTTTGGTGTGGTTGGGCTTAAGGCAGAGAGTGGTTGGTGTGGTTGGGCTTAAGGCAGAGAGTGGTTGGTGTGGTTGGGCTTAAGGCAGAGAGTGACCCTTTGGTGTGGTTGGGCTTAAGGCAGAGAGTGGTTGGTGTGGTTGGGCTTAAGGCAGAGAGTGGTTGGTGTGGTTGGGCTTAAGGCAGAGAGTGACCCTTTGGTGTGGTTGGGCTTAAGGCAGAGAGTGGTTGGTGTGGTTGGGCTTAAGGCAGAGAGTGGTTGGTGTGGTTGGGCTTAAGGCAGAGAGTGGTTGGTGTGGTTGGGCTTAAGGCAGAGAGTGGTTGGTGTGGTTGGGCTTAAGGCAGAGAGTGACCCTTTGGTGTGGTTGGGCTTAAGGCAGAGAGTGGTTGGTGTGGTTGGGCTTAAGGCAGAGAGTGGTTGGTGTGGTTGGGCTTAAGGCAGAGAGTGGTTGGTGTGGTTGGGCTTAAGGCAGAGAGTGACCCTTTGGTGTGGTTGGGCTTAAGGCAGAGAGTGGTTGGTGTGGTTGGGCTTAAGGCAGAGAGTGGTTGGTGTGGTTGGGCTTAAGGCAGAGAGTGACCCTTTGGTGTGGTTGGGCTTAAGGCAGAGAGTGGTTGGTGTGGTTGGGCTTAAGGCAGAGAGTGGTTGGTGTGGTTGGGCTTAAGGCAGAGAGTGACCCTTTGTGTGGTTGGGCTTAAGGCAGAGAGTGGTTGGTGTGGTTGGGCTTAAGGCAGAGAGTGGTTGGTGTGGTTGGGCTTAAGGCAGAGAGTGCATAGACCCTTTGGTGTGGTTGGGCTTAAGGCAGAGAGTGACCCTTGACCCTTGACCCTTTGGTGTGGTTGGGCTTAAGGCAGAGAGTGACCCTTGACCCTTGACCCTTTGGTGTGGTTGGGCTTAAGGCAGAGAGTGACCCTTTGGTGTGGTTGGGCTTAAGGCAGAGAGTGGGGTGTGGTTGGTGTGGTTGGGCTTAAGGCAGAGAGTGACCCTTTGGTGTGGTTGGGCTTAAGGCAGAGAGTGGGGTGTGGTTGGTGTGGTTGGGCTTAAGGCAGAGAGTGGGGTGTGGTTGGTGTGGTTGGGCTTAAGGCAGAGAGTGCATAGCCGGAAACATCCGTCCAGATGTATTTCCCCCGGATACGATCTTTTTCGACCAATCACAACACTTGTTTCATACTTCCGCCGAAATCCAGCAATGCACTCTACACTCTACAGCGTAGGTCGATCTTGCCCAGCGCGAGCCAGCATGATTTCTGCACTAGAGGGGCGGGTGCCGCTGGGATCACGGCGTTGCATCCTATTGGTTAACCGATCTGAGCTAGGTTCTTGGTTTAATTATGATCCTTAATTGACGACTATTTCTATGTATTTGATGTATGTTTGATTTCCTTGTGTTGTTCTTGCTTACTGTAACGTTCAGACTTGAATTTAAATATTCGCCTCGGTTCGTCCCTCCAGGTCGCGCCGCGTCCGTTCGCGGCGCTCGCGCAACTTCTCGTCTTTGCATTGACCTTGTATGTAATCGCACCGCTCTAACCATCCAAGTCTAAACGCACTATAAGTCATTCTGGATTAAGAAATGCCTAAATTGTAATTGTAGAATTGGTCCTCACTAATGTCCATTGCTCTTTATGAAATGGTCTATAGAAAAGAAAAACAGAACTCACTTTATATCCAATAGGATTCTTGTTTTATTTCAAGTCCCCCCCCCCCCCCCCCCCATCTCTCTCCCCATTTCCTGTCAGATTACTTTCATCCTATCAATAAAGGCATACAAATGCAAAAAGAAAACTTGAAAAAAAAAAAAAAAACTGTGCCAAAAAAATGTTTTGGCACAGTTATTAATTACCTGTGCTTGCTTCTGGTGGTCCTGTGGTCACTTCTCATCGCAGGGTCTCCATGCTGCCTCCTCCTCCCCATGTGTCTCAACATGTTGTCTTAAACCACATTATCAGCCTCCGCAGCTCCCTCTTTTCTCTTAAACATCTTCTAAGTAATTGTTTGTTGCATTGTGCTTCATATTTATTTTTCAATTGCATTCTCCAACAAAAGTTGCCGTGATTTGAACCAATCAGAACTAACTATAACTGACAGTCTGTCAGGCAAACATGTTGTGAATTCGTAGCCTGCCTAGTGCCTACTGTATCCGGTAATAATTTGCACACACTATAGCAGGCATAGAGAAATAAGGCTGTTTCCTGTTTATAGGCCTATCAGATCTCCAACTGCAAATTTACTGAGCTGTCTGGTTTGTTGCGCATCGCACGAGCAGTGGAGTGGACAAAACGTATAATAACTGAGCGCCTGGATTACGATGGCCGTGCACGCAGTCCTTACGATGGCCGTGCACGCAGTCCGCAATGTGAGTGAGTGACAAAACGTGCTGCCATAATACGGAACAAAGTGTGTCCCGGTCCCGTATCAGTTCATTATGGGACACGTCTTTTAGATTCCAAATACGGAACAAAGTGTGTCCCGGTCCCGTATCAGTTCATTATGGGACACGTCTTTTAGATTCCAAATACGGAACGGTCCCGAATGTTATGGGGCGGTTGGTAACCCTACACCAATAATTATTACACAATAGTCAACGTCATTTCTAAATTAACATTTATTGTCACATCACATGCTACAAGCTCTGAACATTAGTTTTCAGGAAAGGAAAGAATAAAATTAAAGAGCAAGAAAACAGTTAAATACTGATTATACAGTAACATACGTATATAGTAGCAGATATAGTGTAGACTAAACGTGTGTGTGTGTGTGTGTATGTGTGTGTGTGTGTGTGTGTGTGTGTGTGTGTGAACCAAAAAAAATGATAAATGAGGCAATTATATTTAACTAAAACTATAATTGAAATCAACAATTTAGTTGATTGAAACAAAAATAAAAACAAGGGTTCACAAACTAGTCACTGAAACTGTATTGTACTGTAGGTTTACAAAACTAAACACATTAAAATATAGATAATTTCAATTCCTGTTTTTCAAAAAATATTTGAATACAGTGAAAATAGCAGATCTACAGTATAGGCTCACAATGTGTCAAGGTGTGGTGTGACGTGTTGTGGTCTTATAGATCTGCTATTCTCCCAGATTAATACAAATAGCATATATGTTAAAGTAAAGTAGCAACACTTTAAACTAAACTAAACTGAAAGAACTAGAAATACACTGTCAAAGTGCCAACTTGCGCCTCGCAAGCAGCCTACTGCTAGTACTGCTACTAACTAATGTCTATTACAACTGCTGTTCTAAATCCTTCAGACCCGTTATTGACCTTATACCAACCTTGAAATGTACCTTAGTTACGTCACCATCAACAGCCAATAAGGGACCACCATTCTTACCCCGACATAAAAAAAGTATAACAAAATACAGCCTTCTCTTTCTTTTTTCTCATCACCATCCAATTTCACTTTGTATCCAGTATATTGTCTGAGTTCTCTATTGGATGAAATTGGTATCCCAACCTGAAAATGTTTTTTCTATTTGCTAAAGAGATGGAGAGACATGGAGACCCCTGTTACTGAAAAAAAAACATTCTACAGTAAGGTTTGCTAAGTTTCAAAAGGTTTCATCATGGTCTAGGCCGTGGCTCAGCGGTCCAGGCACCTTGGCTGGTAATCCAGTCTGGCAGTGTGCCACAGGTTCGACTCCCGATCCTGACGGTCACCCCCCACATCTCTCTCCCCATTTCCTGTCAGCCTACTGTCTATCCCTCTATAAAAATAGAAAAATAAAGGCGAAAGCCACAAAACAAAACATAAAATAAAGGTTTCATCATGATCATAATTATATTTCTATAACTTTAAAGGACCACTTCACCACTTTTCAACCTATCTTCATATAATAGGTCCTCACTAATAATCATGAAAAGATGGTGCAATTTTTTTCTACTCGGTCTGTGTCTCATATGAGGGCTGTGGGCAGTTCAGAAACCGTCTGCCGGTGACATCATCGATGGGGAATACAAGCTAATAGAAACTGCAGGCTTTCTAGTCCTGAAAAGGTGCAATGCGAAAATGGAAGCCATCGTTCTCACGATAATGAAAATCTAAATTTTTTTGTAAAAAAAAATCTTGTTTAAAAAAGAATCTGCCTAATGATGATGTCACTGGAAGACGGTTTCTATACTGCCCACAGCCCTCCTATGAGAAGCAGACTGAGTAGAAAAAATATATACAGCTTGAGCAAATGAGGGGCGCTCTTATCATCGTACATCATCGTGCATGATCTCATACTGGCCAATCAGAATGCCTGTTGACACAAATTTACGTCATATTTGGCGGACATTTGACCTCTGTTCTCCTTTCATTGTCAATGGCAAATATTGAGACGTGTGGGGTCAAAAGTTGTATATGAGTGCAATTGAGGTCAGAAAACATCTTTAAGCCGCTGCTGTCGCTGAATGTTGGGAAACAAGTCATTTAGTGAATATTTGTGTTGGTATAGTCAGTGGGACCAAAAGGTCTGCCTTCATTCTCTGGGGAAGATATATTGGTTGCGTACATGGCCCATATTACCTTACAGGTGGGACTTTCACTAGTTGTAAGCCGATGAGACATCTCTCCACTGAAAAACTCAAAACAACAAAACATCAAAACATCAGAAACAATGAAATATGAAGAAAATAACGGTCAATAAAACAATTCAAAACAATATTTAAAAGCCTTTTAAAAGAAGACACTGATTCTGCTAACCTAAGAGTTCCAGAGCAAAGGTGCCCGAGCCGCAAAGGCCCGGTCACCCCGGTGACCAGACGCGTTGCAGGAGGAACTAGGAGGGCCCTATCCGATGATCTGAGGCAGCGCACAGGGTTATGGGGTTGCAGCAAGTTTTGCTCATGCTGAACCCTTTACCACATTGGTCACATTATGGGGCTTGTCTCTTGTGCTTTCTCTGGTCTGGTGACTTTTGAGATCACATCTATGACTGAACCTTTTCCCACACTGTTCACAGAGGTTTGATTTTATCTTGTGTGAATTCTCAGGTGACTTTTGAGATTGCTGCTCTGACTGAACGTTTTCCCACACACGTCACAGGGGTAGGGCTTCTCTCCTGTATGAAATCTCTTGTGAAGTTTGAAACTATTGCGATCACGGAACCTTTTCCCACACTGGTCACAGTGGAACGGCTTCTCTCCTGTATGAATTCGCTGGTGTTTTTTAAGATCGCCACTATCGGAGAACCTTTTCCCACACTGGTCACAGTGGTATGGTCTCTCTCCTGTATGAATTCTCTGGTGAATTATGAGATTGCTGCTAACGCTGAATCTTTTCCCACACTGGTCACAGTGGTAGGGTTTCTCTCCTGTATGCATTTGCTGGTGTATTTTTAGACTATGGCTGCGGTTGAACCTTTTCCCACACTGGACACAGGGGTAGGGCTTCTCTCCTGTGTGACTTCTCAGGTGACTTTTGAGATTGCTGCTCTGACTGAATGTTTTCCCACACAGGTCACAGGGGTAGGGCTTCTCTCATGTATGAAATCTCTTGTGACGTTTGAGACTAGTGCGATCGCGAAACCTTTTCTCACACTGGTCACAGTGGAACGGCTTCTCTCCTGTATGAATTCGCTGGTGTTTTTTAAGATCACGACTATCAGAGAACCTTTTCCCACACTGGTCACAGTGGTATGGTCTCTCTCCTGTATGAATTCTCTGGTGAATTATGAGATTGCTGCTAACGCTGAATCTTTTCCCACACTGGTCACAGTGGTAGGGCTTCTCTCCTGTGTGCATTCTCTCATGAATTTTGAGAGTGCTGCTATCGCGAAAACCTTTCCCACACTGGTCACAGTGGCAGGGCTTCACTCCTGTATGGATTCTCTGGTGACGTTTGAGATCCCCACTGTCACGGAACCTTTTCCCACACTGGTCACAGTGGTAGGGTCTCTCTCCTGTATGCATTCTCTGGTGAATTATGAGATTGCTGCTAAAGTTGAATCTTTTCCCACACTGGTCACAGTGGTAGGGCTTCTCTCCTGTATGAATTCTCTGGTGAGTTATGAGACTTCTCTTCAGACCGAACCCTTTCCCACACTGGTCACAGTGGTAGGCTTTCTCTCCTGTATGAATTATCTGGTGCACTTTGAGATTACCCTTCTGGGTGAACCCTTTCCCACACTGGTCACAGTGGTAGGGCTTCTGTCCTGTATGGATTATCTGGTGACGTTTGAGATGGCCGTGATCGCAGAACCTTTTACCACAGTGGTCACAGTGGTAGGGCTTCTCTCCTGTATGAACTCTCTGGTGAATTTTGAGAGCGATGCTATCGCGGAACCCTTTCCCACACTGGTCACAGTTGTATGCTTTCTCTCCTGTATGAATTATCTGGTGCACTTTGAGATTACCCTTCTGGGTGAACCCTTTCCCACACTGGTCACATTGGTAGGGCTTCTCTAATGTGTGAATTCTCTTGTGTTTTTGGAGATTACCACTCTCACGGAACCCTCTCCCACACTGGTCACAGTGGTAGGGTTTCTCTCCTGTATGAATTCTCTGGTGAACTGTAAGATATTCTTTTCTGCCGAAGGTTTTCCCACACTGATCACAATGATATGGTTTCTCTCCTGTATGGATTCTCTGGTGATGTTTGAGCTTGCTTCTGTCGCTGAACATTTTCTCACACTGGACACAGTGGTAGGGCTTCTCTCCTGCATGAATTATCTGGTGCAGTTTGAGGTTACCCTTCTGGCTGAATCCTCTCCCACACTGATCACAACGGTATGGTTTCTCTCCTGTATGGATTTTCAGGTGTTGTTTAAGAGTCCAGCTCTGGCTGAACTTTACCCCACACTGGTCACAGTGGTAGGGCTTCTCTCCTGTGTGAATTCGCTGGTGTTTTCTGAGAATACTGTTGGTGCGGAACGTCGTCCCACACTGGTCACAGTGGTAGGGCTTCTCTCCTGTATGAATTCTCTTGTGACTTTTGAGACTGCTGTTAAAGCCAAACCCTTTCCCACACTGGTCACAGTGGTAGGGCTTCTCTCCTGTATGAATTATCTGGTGGCGTTTGAGATAGCTTCTGTCACTGAACATTTTCCCACACTGGTCACAGGGGTAGGGCTTCTCTCCTGTATGAATTATCTGGTGAGCTTTGAGATGGTTGCTCACTCTGAACCTTTTCCCACACTGGACACAGTGGTAGGGCTTCTCTCCTGTATGAATTCTCTGGTGTTGTTTGAGATGACTGCTCTGGCTGAACCCTCTCCCACACTGGTCACAGTGGTAGGGTTTCTCTCCTGTATGAATTCTCTGGTGTTGTCTGAGAGTCACTCTCTCACTGAACCTTGTCCCACACTGGTGACAGTGATAGGGCTTCTCTCCCGTATGAATTCTCTGGTGACTTACAAGACTGCTGTTCAAGCCGAATCCTCTCCCACACTGGTCACAGTGGTAGGGCTTCTCTCCTGTGTGAATTATCAGGTGCAGTTTGAGTTTACCCCCATCGCTGAACCCTCTCCCACACTGGTCACAGTGGTAGGGTTTCTCTCCTGTGTGAATTCTCAGGTGTTGTTTGAGACTACTGCTATGGCTGAAACCTTTCCCACACTCGTCACAGTGGTACGCTTTCTCTCCTGAATGAATTCTCTGGTGCACGTTGAGATGACTGCTCTGGTTGAACCCTCTCCCACACTGGTCACAGCTATAGGGCTTCTCTCCTGTGTGAATTCTCAGGTGTTGTTTGAGACTACCCCTCCGGCTGAAACCTTTCCCACACTGGTCACAGTGATAGGGCTTCTCTCCTGTGTGAGCTCTCTGGTGTTTTTTGAGTCTCTTGCTTGTGAAGACGTTTTCCCCACCCTGGTCACAGTAGGTATGTTTCTTCACAGGTAGGTCAGGAAACCCATCTGGGATGGCTAATTTGGGGAGACAAAATATTGAATTATTATTTTATTATATTTTAAAATAACATGCAGGTTGTTTTATTACCTATTAATAACATTCATCTCACGCCATGGGTATTGTTTGATGCGTGCATGCGTGATTTCTTTTTACCTTAATTTCATTATTTTCGTGTTTTTTACAATGCCCTAACGCCTAAAAATGAGTTATTTAGGTAGTAGGCCCACAGCGCGCGCGCGCACACACACACACACACACACACACACACACACACACACACACACACACACACACACACACACACACACACACACACACACACACACACACACACACACACACTTCCAGCACTACGGGAGTTTCATGTTTTTTAACTGACTTGCTGTCATTCTGGAAGTGTCGGCATGCAAAACAAAAGACTGCATCCTTTGAAACTGAATATTCCATCCATGCATGCTTCTTTTAAAAAAAGGTGGAAAAGAAACGTTTTTGTGGGGAATTCCTGTGAAATGGGCTGCTTTGGACAACCGGATTTTCCCCCAAGATCATGATCCACCTCCACTGATGGCCCCGAGGGGGCGGGGCGGGTTTGTTGTAAACTGCCTTAATTTTTGCCAAGTTGACTACACAGGTAGGAAGACGGAAGAGGTCAGAGGTGGGTTGGTACCTGCATCTCTGACTGACTGAATGACTCGCAGGTCATTACGAAAATATAATAATGACTACTCTAAAATTAATTTATTGTAAAACAAAACATAATAGAATTCAGATTTATTTCCCACAATTAGTTTTATCTTGACCTTTTTTTTTTTTTTTTTTATTCCACCCCCGTCTACCAGGGCCCATAAACTCCGCCCATGTATCACGCTAATTTCAATTAGTCCCCACAGGAATCCGCGATTCCGCGCAGTAAAGAAGTTGTCTGATTATTCTAATTGTGTGTGTTTGAAACACACACAATACTAGGCCAGCGGTGGGCAACTTTGACAATGGAGAGGGCCACTATATTTCAACACTCACTCCCTAGGGCCATATATTACGGTCGTCGCAAAAATTAAGTGAAGGTGGGGGCCGCATGTGGCCCCCGGGCCGCCAGTTGCCCACCCCTGTACTAGGCTATCAGCTGTTCTGTGTTGTTGGAGCGTGTGCATGGGCATGTGCGTGCACGTGACGTCATTAAAATGCTGTACCATCACCGAAAAATAAATCACCACTGGTGCTTGTCCATGCAAACTGAATGAAACAAAGAATTAAAGGAACTACAACATGCATTTTAAAACTGTTTGTAATATTTAATATCATATTGTTTATTTCCCTCAAATGCTTTGTTTGAGCCTAAATCACCACTCTGATATAGCCAGTTCATGTCATTTCTTTCTGGCTTCTGAAGCAGTTTTAGCTGCAGTACCACTATGTCCTGAGGTGGTGGGGGCGCTGATATGCAAATTATGTGATCCTTGAGTCGTCATAATACTGATGCTATGCTAGATAAACCCAGGCTTGTTTCCATTCCATGCCAGCTTGGAAAATCAACAATGGCGGACATTGTAAACAGAGTTTACAGAGGAAATGCAACTTTGGAACTGAAGACTGAAGAGGGGGAGGAATTATACAATGTAGGGTGATACTGATGACATCATGAAGACTGAAGAGGGGGAGGAATTATACAATGTAGGGTGATACTGATGACATCATGAAGAGGGGGAGGAATTATACAATGTAGGGTGATACTGATGACATCATGAAGACTGAAGAGGGGGAGGAATTATACAATGTAGGGTGATACTGATGACATCATGAAGAGTGAAGAGGGGGAGGAATTATACAATGTAGGGTGATACTGATGACATCATGAAGACTGAAGAGGGGGAGGAATTATACAATGTAGGGTGATACTGATGACATCATGAAGACTGAAGAGGGGGAGGAATTATACAATGTAGGGTGATACTGATGACATCATGAAGAGGGGGAGGAATTATACAATGTAGGGCGATACTGATGACATCATGAAGACTGAAGAGGGGGAGGAATTATACAATGTAGGGTGATACTGATGACATCATGAAGACTGAAGAGGGGGAGGAATTATACAATGTAGGGTGATACTGATGACATCATGAAGAGGGGGAGGAATTATACAATGTAGGGTGATACTGATGACATCATGAAGAGGGGGAGGAATTATACAATGTAGGGTGATACTGATGACATCATGAAGAGGGGGAGGAATTATACAATGTAGGGTGATACTGATGACATCATGCGTATAACCCATAGAGTATATATATAATAGAGACTGGACTGGCGCGAAGCTCCGCCCTCCCAGCTATTCATGTCAGTGGAAGTTGCTCAGTGGCGTTTTGAAGCACCCGGAAGACTGCCGGAAGTACCGTCTGAGAACGTCTACTTCCGCATTTGACCACCAAATTTTGGTGGTCAAATGCAGAAGTGCAACCGAGCGCTCAATGTTAAAGCCCAGCTGCACGGGGTTTCCCGGTCATGAATCCACGGGTCCGCCTGTAGTCCCTCCTCCTACCACTAGGGAGGAGAGCTTCAACGTTGGAAAGCCTGCCTGCCCCCTTGGTATAACCTAATCATTTGAGCTGTTCCTGAGAGCAATTTCTATAAAAGGCCCCTATATGATGAGAATGCCTGATTGGCCCTTTAAATCAATCAATCAATCAATCAATGGATCAATGAAGCACCACGAACCTATTCTGTGTAACTTTACGACAGGATTCAACATGGCTTCCTCCAGCAGTCTGCGTTCCTGGTCCATCTCTCTCTGTTCCTCCTCTGAAACAATAATGAGACGTTTGCACTTTTCACACATATTCTTACAAATGTAGTTTTTTTTTTCTTCTCCCTGTTCTTCTCTTCTCTCTCCCGTCCTGTTGAGCTGAATGCTGCTGAAGCTTTGAGTGACAACAAACAGGTGGTGGGCAGTGGCGTGCACAGACATTTAGAGGGGCAAGTGGAAAAAAGGGCACTTTGTGCAGCGCGTGGAACCGGCCGGTTGCCTTAATAGTGTGAGATTTATAGATTGTGGGGCCTAAATAATATATTAGAAGCTTTTTTATCAAGAATTGATCAATGTTACCATGGTCCACATACTGTACAGTGTAACTGTACAAAATAAGAAAAAAACTAGGGGGTGCTGTAGCACCCCCTGGTGTCTATCTGTGCACGCCACTGGTGGTGGGGGAGCAGTGGAAGAGGTACTCAGATTCTCTTTTCTTTTTTTTTTGGCTACTCTTCTCTGCTACTACTACATTTTGTTCAGATATAGAAAACATTTGTAGACTCATTGAAAACATACAGGTAAGTCTGCTACTGGTGGCTGATATTGTGCAGCCTTTAATAAGAGTGAATGAGCTGTAAGTGAGGAAATGGTGATGGAAACCAGGCATACTAACGTGCTTTTTCTTCTTCCTGCAAACACATCCCTGCTTCTTGTGACTCATATATTATCTTTCTAAATGCACGAGGGGAACGTTGAGGGGAACGTCGTAAAAAAATGACGTTCCCCTCGTGCATTTAGAAAGATAATATATGAGTCACAAGAAGCAGGGATGTGTTTGCAGGGCCAAATTAGCCATTGGGCCAGTGAAGGGCCCTTGGCTCTCAGGGGCTCTTTGGGGAAACTGGAAATCAATCAATCAATGGATCAATGAAGCAGCACATACCTATTCTGTGTAACTTTACGACAGGATTCAACATGGCTTCCTCCAGCAGTCTGCGTTCCTGGTCCATCTCTCTCTGTTCCTCCTCTGAAACAATAATGAGACGTTTTGCACTTTTCACACAAATATTCTTCCAAATTGAGTTTGCAAGCTGAATGCATGCCTTTGTGAGAGATCACACGGAAAAGCAATAAACATGTGAAATGTAAACAAGACAATAGGCTTTCTTGTGTTTATATCCATCCTCTTACAGTATTTTCATGTGCTTTTTGAGTGGTGCAAACCACTCCAACAACTGGCTTTGTACCTGTGTACCCGTGTTTGTACCAAAAAATAACAGCATGGTTGCTATGGTCACTGACATTACGTCAGACCACAGTTGATCAGGCTATATAAGACCTTGCACTACTCAGTTCACACGGGTGTGATTTTTCCTGCAATAACTGTTAATAAATCAATCAAAGAAACATGAAAACCACAGAATAGCTATTCTGTGTAACTTTAGGACGGGATTCAACATGGCTTCCAGCAGTCTGTGTCACTGGTCAATAATGTACAGTAAGTATACTCAGACACACCACTGTACCAAAGGACCAATGGAAACCCACTGTATGCTTTATTGTGTTATCCTTGAAAAATCCTTAAAAGAAAAAGAATCACACCCATGTGAAGTGAGCTCTTATCATACATCACAAATAATCACATGTAATTCCAGCCAATAACAATTTGTGTCCTCACTTTTCTGCCCTCACTTTTAAATTCAATGTTTGTGTCCGCTGAGCATAGGAGATAGGAGGGGCTAGCGCCCCTCAAAAAACATACAATTAACGTATACAATTAAATCTCTCTCTCTCTCTCTCTCTCTCTCTCTCTCCCCCATAAAGATGACCATATAAGGACAGTCAACTCACTGAACTCAGACCTACTATTGGTCAGTAGCATGTTCTAGCTGACCAGCTATGCCAACACAACACACAATCATACTGACCTCTATGTGTGCATGTACATACACAACTATGGATTGTCCCGTATAAAGACAGACCGCTCCCCAATTCAGTACTACCACCCTCTTCCATTGACTGATTGATTGATTGAATGATTGAAGTATGTATTAACAGTTTGCAGAATGGGTAGGCCTACATTTCACATGAAAGCACAACTCAATACAAAGACGACACACTGATAAAGCATTACACTTCTTTACAACAGGGTCCACCATTTTCAATTCGTCAGAATTCCATTCCACTTTTCCCTACAAATTATCCACTTTTGTAATAAATGTATTTCTAAAAAAAAAAAAAAAAACATAAATATGCATCTGCCTGCAACCTGTTAATAAAGTATTCAATCAATCAATCAATCAATCAAAAACCATGAAAACAACCCAACAATACCTGTTATTCTGTGTAACTTTACGACAGGATTCAACATGGCTTCCTCCAGCAGTCTGCGTTCCTGGTCCATCTCTCTCGGTTCCTCCTCTGAAACAATAATGAGACGTTTGCACTTTTCACACAAATATTCTTCCAAATGTAGTTTATTTTTCCTCCCTGTTCTTCTCTTCTCTCCCTCGTCCTGTTGAGCTGAATGCACGCCTTCCTGACAGATCATTTTCTACATTGCTTTAGAGACTGATAAGTCCTGGCACACGGAAAAGCAATAAGCATGTGAAATATAAACAAGCCAGTAGGCTTTTGTAAGATATACTGGCATACCACACGCACGCACGCACACACGTACACAACACACGAGCGCACACACACACACACACACACACCCATGTCAATTTCCCCTAGGTCAGAGGTTATCCCTAACAGCTGCATTTGAACTAACCCTAACCCTTTGAACACACACACACACACACACACACACACACACACACACACACACACACACACACACACACACACACACACACACACACACACACACACACACACACACACACACACACACCATAGTAATTGCCATATAAGGACAGTCAAATCAGACATAATGGCCAACACACAATCATACTGACCTCTATGTGTGAATGTACACACAGCTATGTATTAGCAAGCAAAGCATTACACTTGTTTACAACAGGGTCGGGTCCACTATTTTCAATTCATCAGAATTATTTAATTCCCCCTTTTCTCTAGAAATGATCTACTTTTGTAATAAAGGTATTCTTAAAACGTAAATACGCCTCTGCCTGCAACCTGTTAATAAAGTATTCAACCGATCAATCAAAAGCCATGAAAACAAGCCAACAGTACCTGTTACTCTGTGTAATTTGAGGACGGGATTCAACATGGCTTCCAGTCTGCGTCCCTGCTTCATCTCTCTCTGCTCCGTTGGAAAGCTTCTGGACGACATCTCTCTGTTGAAAAGCTTCAATAGTTCCTCCTCGCTCCGTGTTGACAGTCCGCATTTGAGGCAGGCTTTCAGCAGCTGGGATGCAGTGAACTGACTGGCTGACGTGGTCTCTGTCCTTTCTGACTTCACTGTGTGGAACATTAACAATAACACATTATGACAGAACAGATTCACAGGAGATGCTTTTCTTCAGGCTTCCAGATTAGTTCAAAGCTCGATCTGAACTGCAGCTCATCCCCACACAACAGCGTCCAAACAACCACTCCACTGTTGCCAGGTTTGGTGTGAGAGATAAAAAAGCAGCCAGGTCTATGAAAACAAGCCCATTCTAATATAGGCCATGCATGCATGAGCACTATAGCTGACCTAAGAGCTCACGAGGCGTTTTGTGAGCTTGCCGTGTAGATCGGCTATTTTTAACCGCATAAAAACACCAAACCATCAAAATAGGCATATATATATTTTTTTGTTAAACATTCCAATGACACAAATCTTTTACAGGGCTCTCTGGCTGGCACAAAACATTTTTTATTAAAATTTGAGAACCATTGTTTTAAATAGGCTTAAGCAACTACACTTTTAAAAACAAGACCCCAAAACCTGCCAACTGCAACTAGCAATTATTTAAAGTCCCAAAGTAGCTTATGATTATCATACATGGCAACACTGAACCGGTCCCGCCCCCTCTCCACCCACTCCCCACCAGTCTCGGTACCGAGGTTTTAGTGGTAGCCTGACACTCTACCACTGAATTTTCATTTCATATTTTGTTTTAATGGTAGCGATTCAGGGCTGGAGCCAGGCCACATCAGTGGTGGAAAAAGTACTCACATTTTAGTAAAGGTATCAACTGGCCTACTGCAATGTAGAAATACTCAACTAGTAAAAGTCCAGAATTAAATATAGCAAATAGGCCTACAGCCCTACATAGTCTAGTAGAATACGAAGTGTTACTGCAGCAGAGCCATTAAGAGGATTCTTTCAGTAACATAGAACCAGCTCTGGTGAAGAAACAACAAGAAAAACTGTTTTCCAAAACTATTGTTTTCAAACCACAAACTGCCACCCACCCCCTAAAGTATTGCAAACAGACTTCATAAATAGTACACAAGTACAAACAAGTATACTATTGCACACCCTGTACCTTTTATATTTTATTTTATTAAGTTGCAATGTAAGTTCAATTAGTTTCGAGTTTAGAAGACAGTGGTGTGGATTCTGTACAGGACTGGTCAATGCCTGACAACAAATTAGTAGGCTATATTGTCAAATCCTCAAAGTCTCATAGCAAATTGTGCTCTATTGTTCTCATTTAATCGCTTATCTATATTTACAGTGAAATCCCATTGTGTAATGTGTAGGATAAGTCATTATCCGTATAATGATATCCTATATCCATCATTACATTGTTATTAACAACAGAGACACCATAACAGCAACAACTGTATTGTGTAAACCTGGGAAACCTGGACAACTTGAAGTCTTTAAGTAATTGTTCAGGTTGTGTTGCTCTGAGGGAATGAGGAGGAATACTCAGGTGTGTGGAATTAGTTTCAATAGGGTTGTGATGATGACTGCACTTTTATTCAATGTTTTTTTCAAATGCTAAATAATGAACAAAGCACACATTCTTTCCCCAGGTTAAAATGTAAACAGGCTTAATGATGATGGCTGATGCTTCATTCACTGTACACAATGCATTCAAATGCAGAGATTAAACGTGTTAATGGTCACTGGTTGTCTGGCATTGGGCAGATCACCTGTTAATGATCACATTATGGATGAACTGAGGCCATTTTACACCTCTTTGACTCTGATGAGTTTCAACAGAATTACAGAAACCTTTGTGAAATGCAAGGGATATTTTTTTGTTAAAATCGCTCTAGTATCACTGCTATATTGTTTGTTCAGTAACAGAGGTTACTGTCTCCATATCCAGTCATATAACTCATAGTGAAACTGGAAGGGATTGAATGAAAATACATTGAACTAAAACATAAGCTGATAAATCTTTGCAGGGTTCTCTCTCCTTTTAGGATGGAATTTGTGGCCCACATGTAGCATACATGTATTTCTGTTTACCAAAGAGATAGTGAGATGGGTACACACTGTTTTAAGCCACTGATGAATCTGGGTACACAAAATGTGGGGTTTGTTCACTATTTATCTGATGAAAGGAGATGTAGTTCGCACACCGGCCTTGAGCTCCACATTTTTATTTCATGGAGAAAAGGATACAACGTTTTGACCCCTTCGGGTCTTCGTCGGGATATGTTCAATTCATCTAACATGGTTAAAATGGTGTTTGAAAATACAATGGGAAGCTTGTATATGGACTTCTGTTAAAATGGCCCCAAACTGTGAAATACCCCTTTCATATATTTGACCAATGGCTGTAGACATACTGTATAAGAACGTACACAATATGTATTTTGTAACACATTTTATTTCATCCATACTTACAACACATGTATGTACAAAATGTGATTATGTGCTAATTTCTTCCCTGTCACAGTGTCTAATTTAAAATGTCTTGAAAAATGTCCAATAAGAAAATCCATTAACAAGTTAAACAAAATAGATCTATACATACAGCTGTATGTCACAAAAAAATCACACCAGTGTGAACTGAGTGGTGTAAGGTCTTATATAGACTGATCAGCTGTGGTTTGACGTAATGTCTGACCTAATGAAATCACACCCGTGTGAACTGGGTGACCATAGCAACCGTGCAACAGACAGACACGTAAACTAACAAAGCCAGTCGTAGGAGTGGTTTACACCACTCAAAAATATATACCAAAGGCTTTTCCACACACATCACAATCATTTGGGTTTCTCTCCAGTGTGAATTATCTGGTGGCTTTTAAGGTTTTGCTTGTTGTCCACAATCATCACATCCATATGGTTTCTCTCCAGTGTGAATTATCTGGTGTGTTTTAAGACTGTCCATTCGAGAGAAGCGTTTACCACACTGATCACATCCATAGGGTTTCTCTCCAGTGTGAATTCTCTGGTGGCTTTTAAGGCTGTCCATTCGAGAGAAATGTTGTCCACACTGATCACATCCATAGGGTTTCTCTCCAGTATGAATTATCTGGTGTGTTTTAAGGTGTCCCATTGTAGAGAAGTGTTGTCCACACTGATCACATCCATAGGGTTTCTCACCAGTATGAATTCTCTGGTGTGTTTTAAGGTTTCCCATTGTAGAGAAGCGTTGTCCACACTGATCACATCCATAGGGTTTCTCACCAGTATGAATTTTCTGGTGGCTTTTAAGATTTGCAATTTGAGAGAAGTGTTGTCCACACTCATCACATCCATAGGGCTTCTCTCCCGTGTGAATTCTCTGGTGGCTTTTAAGGCTGGACATTTCAGAGAAATGTTGTCCACACTGATCACATCCATAGGGTTTCTCACCAGTATGAATTCTCTGGTGTGTTTTAAGGTTTCCCATTGTAGAGAAGTGTTGTCCACACTGATCACATCCATAGGGTTTCTCTCTTGTGTGAATTTTCTGGTGGCTTTTAAGGCTGTCCATTCGAGAGAAGTGTTGTCCACACTGATCACAACCATAGGGTTTCTCTCCAGTGTGAATTTTCTGGTGGCTTTTAAGGTTTCCCATTGTAGAGAAGTGTTTCCACACTGATCACATCCATATGGTTTCTCTCCAGTGTGAATTCTCTGGTGGCTTTTAAGGCTGTCCATTCGAGAGAAGTGTTGTCCACACTGATCACATCCATAGGGTTTCTCTCCAGTGTGAATTCTCTGGTGGCTTTTAAGGGTGTTCATTTGAGAGAAATGTTGTCCACACTGATCACATCCATAGGGTTTCTCACCAGTATGAATTATCTGGTGTGTTTTAAGGCTTACCATGTGAGAGAAGTGTTGTCCACACTGATCACAACCATAGTGTTTCTCTCCAGTGTGAATTTTCTGGTGGCTTTTAAGATTTGCAATTTGGGAGAAGTGTTGTCCACACTCATCACATCCATGGGGTTTCTCTCCAGTGTGAATTCTCTGGTGTGTTTTAATAATCATGTTTTCTATATTATATGCTTTGACTCTGACAGTGATTGTTCTTTTATATTTATGCTGACTCCTGCTTTGACTTTAAGAAACTCCTCAATGGATCACTAGACTAGTATACTAAATATTGTTCAACCAAAGTGGACTGTTATGTTCAAGTGGACTCTGTTTTCGGCCATTGCATTTTATTTTTCTCCAGATGAAGTGGAAAACCTGTTCTTAATTGAAATCCAGCTTTTAGCAGTGCTTCAGTTGTGCTAATAAAATTGTTTTAACAAAAGATAATAATACACAAAACCAAAACTAATAGAACATCAACAACAGGGGACAACTGGCTCTTTCATGTAGGCTAATGGGGGCCCAATAACCAACGCTCCCCCATTTCCCCTCAACAACACACACCTTGTGAAAGGTGTTCCCTGATTGGCCAGAGAGGGCCATGCTACTCTGACCAACCAGGTTACATCTTCACTAAGTACCCTGACTAGACTGCATATATAGTGCACGGTCAGTGTTTTCTTCAGAGCAGATCATCTGAATCTTGAGAAAGCAGCAGGAGAAAGATTGAGGACTCAAACACACCATGACTACATTAATGACCAGGAGACAACAGGAGAGCAAAGGATTAAAACTCAAAGTAGGAGGTCTGAAAAAGCACCGCTTTGAACCATACCAGCGCTCTTCAAGGACACGTACAGGTAAGGATCAATGACCACACAGTACACTTCTCGTCTTATCTTATCTTGAAATAAAATGTATTATGCAACTTGAGTAAATACATGTGAATTACACATGTTTCCATTTACCTGCAGTTTTATTTCTATATATTACTGCTATAGTTTTTGATTTGTGAAACTATTAGCCTGCTAGTCAAACTTTAGTACATAATATCATCATAGCTTGATTCATTCATTGTTATGGACTGTGTTACAATTAATGTGTAACTCAGCTCATGTATGTGTTGAGCCGAGCGTATCAATCACAGATTTAATAGTTCACAGCTTTAATTGATCAGGTTTGGGGAGTATTATTTTGTGTATGATATTCCATGAGTCACTCACAAGGGTCTAAAATTATCTCTCTTCTCTCTGTAGGTGCTCAGAAGAAGCAGTTGCCATTTCAAAAACCTTCCGTGGGCAAATCCGTCGAGGTCACCACCCCAATGGCCGACGTCCTGACTACGATCGCCCCCCGACACTCCATCATTTCCTTCCCCACTAGCTCTGATCCAGAGTGGGACAGATTTGAGCAGGACGCAATAAACTCTGAGGACGTCCCTATCGATGTCCTGACTAGTGATCGACCGATATGGTTTTTGGCCGATATATCCGATCACCGATTAGTGGACAATCAAAAAGCCGATAGCCGATATTATGAACCGATATTAATTTAAGTTCAAAAAATTATTTTTTACAGTAACATAAATTCCAACACAAGAATTCCTTTAAATGCATTGGAGAATATGTATCGCTTATAAAAAAGGAAGTGCAAGAAGCACCAACATCATTTCAGTAACACTTCCCCCCCCCCCCCTCCATCAAATGCAGCTTTTTTTAAATTCAAGTGCAAACATGTACTGTAGCAGCATATATATATAATTGTATCTATCTATCTATCTATCTATCTATCTATCTATCTATCTATGAATGCACCAAGTGTTTGTGTGTGTAATTGTCCAGAACCGCCCCAAAAAGGCCTCTGCCCGGGCTCTTGACCAGGCCCATGCCCAGCGTCCATATGGAGCTGGCCTGGCCAGCTGGCCTGGCCTGACCTCACAGCACTCCATATTTGGGCATGCCTGACACAGAAGACAGAACTCCACAAGCTGGCTGCATATACTCCCTATTTGGGCATGCCTTACAAAGAACTCCATATATGGGCATAAAAGGATGATATCTGGGTGGGGCATTCATTTCCAACTTGCATCGTTCCAAGTAGATCAGTGCCCAATGGGCTGTAGAGGCCCTATGGGCACCGTTCTAGTTTATCAAAATTGGTGATCTACAAGCCCACAGCACATTGCATCATGACATGTTGAGAGCTTGTAGATCTGCTGCCCAAACTCTCCAAAGCCATGTTACCTTGTTTTTACTCCACCACTGAAATTTGCTACTTTCAAGATCACTGGCCACTTTTTTAATGCATGTAGAATTTGTTTTTACCATTCATTTTATAGCAATAAAAGACAATATGTCTCAAAAGTCAAAACACTGGCCAACAGTAAAATGATTGGCAACTAAATGAATATGAATTAGAAATGAAGACTGCCATGCTACTGATTGGTTCATTCTTCATTGGCTTGCAGTTAGTTATTGCATATAGACAAAATGCAATAATCATATTAGGCTAGTCAGGATGGGGGGGAAAAAAAGTTGTGCTTCAGTTGGCTGGCGCACACACACACACACACACGACAGGCAATCAATAGACAACGCGTTACAGCTGTTGTTTGCAGCGTTAGCAGGCAGCAGCTAGCTTGGCTAACGTAGTTCTACCACTGCTCTCTGTCCCTCTCACGTGTGGATTTTATTTTGGTTAATTGAAGATGAAAACAGCAAAGCTTTTTATGGTTACAAGGTTAGTAGCCTATAATCCTTTCTCCTGCCTGCAGTCAGTGCAGTGGCCCTCTCTCTGACTCCGTGTGTGTGTGTGTGTGTGTGTGTGTGTGTGTGTGTGTGTGAGAGAGGAGACGTCAGTGCAGAGTGGAGCCGTGTCTACTACTCCACTGGGAGTGGAGCACTGGGAGAGTCAGACACGCAGCTATACATCTCCTTACAACCGTACTCTACCGGATTTTCAATGAAAGTGGTTGTTTCACCATGTTTGCGCATTTATGAGAAATATAATAATCGTCCGTTTTTTTTTCCGATTATTTGTTTTTAGCACCGATACCGATATTAATGAAAAACATGAATATCGAAGCCGATAATCGGCCACGGCCGATTATCGGTCGATCACTAGTCCTGACCACCCTCTCCCCCCAACGCTCTGTGACAGAGTGGTGCCTGGTTGGGCACAACTTGTTAAAATACGTTGAAGTCCCGCCCCAGACCACCCCTGGGCCCGGCATCATGTCCTGCCCGGGCCCGGCATCATGTCCTGCTCGTTTAGCTCGGATCCAGAGTGGGGCAGAGTTAAGCTGGGTGGCGTGCTCCAGCTCCTCCCAACACTCGGACGGTCCAGAGAGTTACATGGTGTCTGAGATGGACCTGCTGGACTGAGGCCAGTACCTCGTCCAGAGCTTCATGGGGGAAGGAAGCTTTGGGACGGTGGCCAAAGCCATCAGCACGTTCACCGGTGACACGGTGGCCATCAAGATATTGAAGAATCGCCGCGATCACGATGAATTGGCAGCACGTGAGGTAAGCAATAGCATTGTTCTTGAAGATTTTAATATTTGGCTCTGGTTTATCATTAAGTTATCTAATCTAAATCTTTCTTGTATTCCTAGATTGCCGTGTTGCAAATTATGAAAGTCCTGGACCCTGACACGTGTGGAACAGTGAGATTTCACGACAGCTTTGTGCATAAAGGATTGAGGTGCATGGTGTTTGAGTCTCTGGATGTTAATCTCCTGGATTTCTTGAACAAGAGACATGTCCCTATGTCCATGATGGAGACGAGATACATCATACAGCAGGTATGGCTTTGACAATTCTATTTTAAAGTGATGGTAAAAATATTGATACAAAGATACCGAGTTAAATTTCTGAATTTCTGATCATGCTCTTTATTCTTGTCTTGCAGTTTGCCATTGCACTCCAGGCCCTGAAGGGAATAGGTCTGATCCATACAGACATCAAACTAGACAACATCATGCTGGTGAACCAACGAGAACAGCCCCTCAAAGTCAAACTCATTGACTTTGGTCTGGCCGTTCCTGTCTCTGAGACCAAGCAACGGAGGATCAGACCTCCTCTTGAGTATAGGTGAGTTATATTGAGCTGTTATTATTGTATTCATCATTGCCTTATTATCTACTTTACTGAAAGCTCAATGCAAGCAAATATTAAAATGGAAAGTGTAACAAGTGCAATTGAGAACTTGAAGAAACTTGAAAGTTGCTAACGTTATCCTTTTCTTTTACAACCCACAGATCACCAGAACTCTTCCTGGGCCTCCCGATCACAGAGGCACTTGACATGTGGTCACTGGGCTGTATGGTGGTTAATGGGATGCTGTTCCGTGATCTCTTCGGCGGGAGGAGTGAATATGATGTGGTGAGTATTGTGCCGATGCACTGCACATTACTACATGCATTCTGATTGTACTTTGAATAAAACCATGCAGTAATTACATGTTCATCTTTAATCCATATATCCACTGTTTATGAAATATTCTCAATATGTGAATTATCTTGTGTTTCTGCAGGTTCAATCCATCCTTGGTATGCCAGAGCAATCTCTCTTGGATGCTGGACAAACAACCTGCAGCCATTTCATTCAGGACGACGACACATGGAGATTTAAGGTATGACTGCAACTAATACTGGAGTAATAACTTAATCTCTGAAATGTTAAAGTATAAGGCTATCTTTGCACGTCATTCAGTCAGATTTTTTTATTTTTCAGGAACCAGAGGAGTATTACACAGTGCAGGAGTTCAAGGCAGAAGATGAAGACCTATTATTGGACGAGACCTGCTCACTGGAAGGAGTGTTCTCCTCGCTACGTTACGATGCAGATAAAAAACATCTTGTGACGTCTTCATGGACCTGTTGAAACGAATGCTTCATCTGGATCCAGAGAGGATAACACCTGACCAGGTGTTGGACCATCCCTTCATCACCATGTCTCACCTATGACCGTCTCAAGGTGTTTGTGGGGTCAACCATCACAAATGTAATGCACTCCCAGTTATTGGTATTGGATTTGGTGTACAGTACATGTTTGACTATGACAACGCCACTGGATCAGTGATGTCGACCAACACTGATCCAGACATGACACTATGCTACCTAAGACACTACAGTCGACTGAAACTGAGATCATGTGTGACCCATGGTGTGTAGGTATGTTCTAGTGATATGTTGTAAGCACACGTGAGCATTTTTCAAATAAAACCAGGCTTTTCCTCCTTCATATTTCTGCACACAGGCCTACACATTACACAATGGGGTTTCACTGTAAATATAGATACGCAATAAAATGAGAACAATAGAGCAGAGTAGAGGATTTGACAATATAGCTACTAATTGGTTGTCAGGCATTTGTTGTCAGGCACAACTAAGTGAAAATAAGGCCTTTATTCCATCCTCAGCCAGTAGTAGTATTTAAATGGCCAGTTCTCTGGTTGTCATTACAGATTTGTCTGCATTCCAACTGAGAGAGAATAAATTAGCATATGTTTTTATATATAATGTATGTTCTAGTGATATGTTGTAAGCACACGTCAGCATTTTTCAAATAAAACCAGGCTTTTCCTCCTTCATATTACTGTTGATCAATTGTATTATTATCACATTTCACATTATGAAAGCATAATAATGATGTTAGTGAAGTAGGTATGGAGACATGGGAAGACTTCTGTTACTGAACAAACAATAGGCCTATCAATGATTACTAGAGCTATTTTAACAAAACATATCCCTTACAACACCATTCACATTTCACAAAGGATAATAATAAGTTAATGTGATGATAGACCTATTTCTGTAGTTCTGCTGAAACTCAGAGTCAAAGAGGTGTAAAATGGTCTCAGTTCATCCATATTGTGATCATTAACAGGTGATCTGTCCAATGTCAGACAACCAGTGACCATTAACATGTTTAATATCTGCATTTGAATGCTTGTCTATAGTGAATGAAGCATCAGCCATCATCATTTTGCATGTTTTAACCTGGGAAAGAATGTGGGGTTTGTTCACTATTTAGCATTTTACTTTTTTTTTTAAATAAAGTGCAGCCAAAAGCCTAACTAATTCCACGAGTGCTCCACATTCCCTCAGAGCAACACAACCTGAACAATGACTTGACTTGTTTCCCATGAATATAGGATATGAGTATCCACCCTGAAAAAACACCAGAGAATTCACACTGGAGAGAAACCCTATGGATGTGATCAGTGTGGACAACACTTCTCTGACAAGTCCACCCTGAAAAAACACCAGAGAATTCACACTGGAGAGAAACCCTATGGATGTGATCAGTGTGGACAACACTTTTCTACAATGGGACACCTTAAATCACACCAGAGGATTCACACTGGAGAGAAACCCTATGGGTGTGATCAGTGTGGACAACACTTCTCTACAATGGGACACCTTAAATCACACCAGAGAATTCATACTGGTAAGAAACCCTATGGGTGTAATCAGTGTGGACAACACTTCTCCCACATGGTAAGCCTTAAAACACACCAGAGAATTCACACTGGAGAGAAACCCTATGGATGTGATCAGTGTGGACAACGTTTCTCTCAAATGAACACCCTTAAAAGCCACCAGAGAATTCACACTGGAGAGAAACCTTATGGATGTGATCATTGTGGTAAACGCTTCTCTCAAATGGACACCCTTAAAACACACCAGAGAATTCACACTGGAGAGAAACCATATGGATGTGATGATTGTGGACAACACTTCTCTCAAATGGCACACCTTAAAAGCCACCAGAATTCACACTGGAGAGAAACCCAAATGATTGTGATGTGTGTGGAAAAGCCTTTGGTATATATCTTTTTTGTGACCATACAGCTGTATGTATAGATCGATTTTGTTTAACTTGTTAATGGACTTTCTTATTGGGCATTTTTCAAAACATTTTAAATTTGACACATTGTCTGTGACAGGGAAGAAATTAGCACATAATCACATTTTGTACATACATGTGTTGTAAGTATGGATGAAATAAAACGTGTTACAAAATACATAGTGTACGTTCTTAAATGTTATGGCTACAGCCATTGGTCAAATATATGAAAGGAGATATTAACAGAAGTCCATATACAAGCTTCCCATTGTATTTTCAAACACCATTTTAACCATGTTAGATTAATTGAACATATCCTGACCCGAAGGGGGTCGAAACGTTGTATCCTCTTCTCCATGAAATAAAAATGTGGAGCTCAAGGCCGGTGTGCGAACTACATCTCCTTTCATCAGATTAATTGAAAACACCCGTATTCTGGTGTCATAATGTGTGAGGGTGAGTGATTATTACTTTTAATTCATTTTTTGATTTTCTACTTTTTCTACTTGATGATGCATTTCTGTATCGTTTTATTTCCTTTTTGTATTTATTTTTATTTTATATTTGACATTGCACTTTGACATCACAAGATGTGTTCTCTCTCTTTCCTACTCAGAGCATGCATCTCAAATGGCCAATTCTCTGGTTACCATTTCAGATGTGTCTCCATTCCAACTGAGAGAGAAATTAACACACGTTTTTGTATATAGGCCTAATGTATTTTATAGTGATATATGTGGTAAGATTCTGTAATGTGCTGCTATTCATTTCTGCTGCAAATGTTTCTCTACTTGGAGATGAGGCATTTCTGTCTCTTTTAATTTCCATTTTGACCATGCACCTTATTATATGTATTTATTTTACATTGTATATTGAATATTGCACTTGATAGTTTATATTGTATATACCAGTACTGTATATGACACTTTTTATTAGACATTTTATATAAGACATTGTGGCACAACAAAGTGAATGTTGTGATGTATGATTAGTGACACAGAAAATAAGGTCTTTCTCCCATCCTCAGCCAGTATACAGTAGTGTTCAAATGGCCAGTTATCTGGTTACCATTACAGATTTGTCTGCATTCCAACTGAGAGAGAATAAATTAGCATATGTTTTTGTATATAATGTATTTTCTAGTGATATGCTGTAAGCACACATGATTTTTTCAAATAAAACCAGGGCTTTCCTCCTTCATATTACTGTTGATCAATTGTATTATTATCACATTTCACATTATGAAAGCATAATAATGATGTTAGTGAAGTAGGTATGGAGACATGGGAAGACTGCTGTTACTGAACAAACAATAGGCCTATCAATGATTACTAGAGCTATTTTAACAAAACATATCCCTTACAACACCATTAACCTTTCACAAAGGATAATAATAAGTTCCATGTGATGATAGACCTTCTGCTGAAACTCAGAGTCAAAGAGGTGTAAAATGGTCTCAGTTCATCCATAATGTGATCATTAACAGGTGATCTGTCCAATGTCAGACAACCAGTGACCATTAACACGTTTAATATCTGCATTTGAATGCATTGTCTATAGTGAATGAACGTTGGTATGCCAGAGCAATCCCTCTTGGGTGCTGGACAAACAACCTGCAGCGTTTTGTGGGGTCAACCATCACAAATGTAAGGCACTCCCAGTTAGATGTGAAGGCTTGTGTACTATTTATGAAGACTGTTTGCAATCATTTTAGGGGGTGGGTGGCAGTTTGTTTTTTTGTGGAATGTGGAGAAATCCACTTAATGGCTCGATCTGCTGCAGTAACAATTCATTCATATCCACTTATTCAATATTGTTGACTGTACATATATTATTATCCAGATACTCAGTCCATACAGTACTTGGATATATATTCATATATTAAATATGATTCATAGTTTAGATTTAGAGTTTAGATTTAGAATCATTATGAAGCTTACAAAGCAATATCACAGTTAGCAGTTTATTTATAGAATGTTGCATAGAACATGACCTAGAGTGGAGCACATGCAGCAGTTTGTTAGGTTGTGATTGGTGGAGAGAATGACGCATTAGCCATCAACATTGTAGCCTATTTACATTTTAACCTGGGGAAAGAATGTGGGGTTTGTTCATTATTCAGCATTTGAAAAAAACATTGAATAAAAGTGCAGTCATCACAACCCTATTGAAACTAATTCCACACACATGATTATTATAATCTCAATGAATTATTCTGATTTATCCTGATCATGACTTAATAATGGCTTACACTATGGACACATGTTTCAGCACACAGGCCTACACATTAACTGTTTTTCTTGTTTCTTCACCAGAGCTGGTTCTATGTTACTGAAAGAATGTGGAGCAATCCTCTTAATGGCTCTGCTGCAGTAACACTTCATTAATATACACTTATTCAATATTGTTAGACTGTACATATATTATCCAGATAGTCAGATACTCTATATTGGATATAGATAGATTCATATATTAATATGAAGCTTGCAAAGCAATCTCACAGTTAGCAGTTTATTTCTAGAATGTTGCATAGAGCATGACCTGGGGGAGGGGTCAGAGAGGGGTGGAGCACATGCAGCAGTTTGTTAGGTTGATGATTCTATTGTTCCACTCTTTGGCCAATCAACACCAAGCAGTTAGTGGTTCCACCTCAGGCTCTCTAGTATAAGAAGAGTTTGTAGTTGTCAGTTCTCCACAACTCCTCCAGGATATATATACTTTCTGATCTCATCTGACTGTGGACTCCAGACTTCAGCTGAAGATGAACTCTCTCAACACACCCAAGGATCACCAATACCTCTGTAAGTTACTTACTGTGTTTATATGGATATACAGCATGCCATAAGGATGTTTTTTTATCTAGTAATTTATTTGTTTTGATTTTTTAGCATTGACTACCTGTTTTTTCTAAAATATAAAACGATTGTAGAATCGAATTATAAATGGATGCTAAATTGATAATTGGGTACATTAACTTCACACTAGTTTTTGCTATTTTAAGTCCAGGAATTCCTCTAAACAACATTTCCTTTGTCTGTGTTTCCAATTCAGTGTTGCATCATCAGTCTGGTTTACCTGTGGATGTGATCAGTGTGGACAACAGTTCTCTACAATGGGAAACCTTAAAAAACACCAGAGAATTCATAATGGAGAGAAACCTTATGGATGTGATCAGTGTGGACAACACTTCTCTGACAGGTCCACCCTGAAAAAACACCAGAGAATTCACACTGGAGAGAAACCCTATGGATGTGAGGACAACACTTCTCTGACAGGTCCACCCTGAAAATACACCAAAGAATTCACACTGGAGAGAAACCCTATGGATGTGATCAGTGTGGACAGCACTGCTCTACAATGGGAAACCTTAAAAGCCACCAGAGAATTCACACTGGAGAGAAACCCTATGGATGTGATCATTGTGGACAACACTTCTCTCATATGCCAAGCATGAAAAAACACCAGAGAATTCATACTGGAGAGAAACCCTATGGGTGTAATCAGTGTGGACAACATTTATCTCGAATGAACAGACTTAAAAGCCACCAGAGAATTCACACTGGAGAGAAACCCTATGGATGTGATCAGTGTGGACAACACTTCTCTGACAAGTCCACCCTGAAAAAAACACCAGATAATTCACACTGGAGAGAAACTCTATGGATGTGATCAGTGTGGACAACACTTCTCTCAAATGAACATCCTTAAAACACACCAGAGAATTCACACTGGGGAGAAACCCTATGGATGTGATCATTGTGGACAACACTTCTCTCAAATGTCAAGCCTAAAAAGGCACCAGAGAATTCACACCAGAGAGAAACCCAAATAATTGTGATGATTTAAACGGTTCCCTTGTGGTCAGTGTGGGAATAATTTTACTAATTCAAGCCACCGAAAACGTCATGAACTTGTGGATCTGTTTAGTCTGAACATTATGTCATTAGAGCGGATGAGAATCATCAGCAAATCAGAATAACCAAGTGTAGCATGATGATCAAGATTAATATGATGGTAATTAAACTAATTTGTTGATTAATTCTATATTAGACATTGTGGCACAAGTGAATGTTGTTGATGTATGATTAGTGACACAGAAAGTGACACAGTAGTGTTCGATTGACATGTAGGCCTATTCTCACTTTCATGTAGATCATGTTTCAAATGGCCAGTTCTCTGTTTACCATTTCAGATTTGTCTGCATTCCAACTGAGAGAGAAGAAGAAGAAAATAAAACACATGTTTTTGTATAAAATGAATTTTCTAGTGATATATGTTGTAAGCACACATGATAATTTTTCAAATAAAACCTGTTAAAGCAATATTGTCTTTCCTCCTTCAAAGCGTAATAATGATGTTAGTGAAGTAGGTATGGAGACATGGGAAGACCTCTGTTACTGAACAAATATATCAATTACTAGAGCTATTTTAACCAAACATATCCCTTACAACATAACTCATAATCAAACTAAATGAAAAAAGCTGCATTCCAAAATAAACACACCAGAGAATTCACACTGGAGAGAAACCCTATGGAGAACACTCTCCATTTTTTTGTCATACAATGGATTTTTTAAATTGTTATTATGGAAGTTTGTTCTTGTCCAAAATGGGAATTGTTGACACGGTTTGTTTCTTAGTAGGCCCTATATCGTTAAAAATTAACACATTTGTTTGTTTTGTGGCAGAAGTGAGTTTTGTGATATTGTCAGTGACACAGAAAAGATGGTCTTTCTTCCATCCTCAGGCAGTATACAGTATTGTTCAAATGACATGTCTCTCTTTCATGTAGATCATGTTTCAAATAGCCAGTTCTCTTTTACCATCTCAGATTTGTCTGCATTCTAACTAAGAGAGAATATTTTTGTATGTATTTTCTAGTGATAGGCTACATGTTGTAAGCATTATTTTTTTAAATAAAACATGTGAAAGAAATATTGTCTAGGCATAAGTTCTTAAATATATCCCCCCTTCATATTACTGTTAATTATAAATTGTATTATTATCAGATTGCATTCACATTATGAGCGTAATAATGATGTTAGTGAAGTAGGTGTGGAGACATGGGAAGACCTGTTACTGAACAATATAGGACTGATTACTACAGCCATTTTAACAAAACATCCTTACAGACCTCTGTTACTGAACAAACAATATAGGACTGATTACTACAGCCATTTTAACAAAACATCCCTTACAGACCTCTGTTACTGAACAATATAGGACTGATTACTACAGCCATTTTAACAAAACATCCTTACAGACCTCTGTTACTGAACGAACAATATAGGACTGATTACTACAGCCATTTTAACAAAACATCCTTACAGACCTCTGTTACTGAACAAACAATATAGGACTGATTACTACAGCCATTTTAACAAAACATCACTTACAGACCTCTGTTACTGAACAATATAGGACTGATTACTACAGCCATTTTAACAAAACATCCTTACAGACCTCTGTTACTGAACGAACAATATAGGACTGATTACTACAGCCATTTTAACAAAACATCCTTACAGACCTCTGTTACTGAACAAACAATATAGGACTGATTACTACAGCCATTTTAACAAAACATCACTTACAGACCTCTGTTACTCAGTGATGTAAATAGGTTTTCAATGTAATGGGTCCCGGGATGCACAGGTGGTCATTCAAATGAGTCCCAAAAAATTCTTATGAGTCCCAAAAAAAATCACACCTGTGTGAAGTGAGTGGTGCAATTCCGTGAGGGGGTTCGCCAGACCCCCAGGAATGCGCCCAGGGGGCCGGGCCGGTTCCGGCGTGCCGTGCCGCATCCGAAACGGTTGAGAAATGACAGTTACCGTGTGGCGGTCCCTCTACTGTACCCTCTACTGTACTGTACTGTCACTGTAATGTATTGGCACCCCCCGAAAGCATCATATATACATGCAGTTAATACGTGCGTGTGTGTTTGTGTGTGCGTTAGGTTGCGCACAGATGGTGAAAAACAACCATGCTATTTTTGTGCTCATACCCAGACACACACATAGCTCCGTAAGGGAGTGGTTGCACCACTCAAAAATAATAATAAAACATTTTTTATAAAAAAATATATATATAAAAATATCAAATAGGCCTATACAGTATATATTTTTATGTAGGCTAGTAGTATTAGCAAGCACAACTCAGTAAGAAATACTAATAGTGGGCAACAGTGGATTTAACATAGCTTAATATACCAACCAAAAGTTGCAGTTGCAATTATTGTACTTAGCCAAAATGCAAATAGGTTTGCCATTGTGGATGTAAAATAATTTATTTGGAAAAGTGGAACTTAGAAGTCGCTTGAGTCCCTGTCTACAGGGAAGAATGGCAGCTGCAAAAAAGACAGATTCACAAGCTCTCAACGCGTCGCGCCTGTCTCTGCAGCGCCGTTTACAACGTGTTGAGAGCTTGTAGATCAACGTGAACGAACCCTGACACCAGCGCTGCAAAAACAAACGCGTTGAGAACCCGCAGATGCGCCCATCTCTGCAGCGCCGTTTGCAGCGCGTTGAGAGCTTGTAGATCTGTCTGTTTTTGCAGCGCTGGTGTCAGGATTCGTTCACGTTACAGGCGGACATGAAGTGAAGTTCAATCAGTGCGTTGAATCAGCAGCAGCAACAACAAGCTAATAGCCAACACCACCATAGATCTATGAACACCACCACCACCAGTCTGTTAGCATAGCTTGTTGCTAACGATTTGTCACTCCGTCTTTTTCTTTTCTCTCTTTTATTATTTTCCCCCCGACTTCACGGGTCGCGCATTGGGTTGTGATGAGACCCGATGTTGCAGCCTGTGTGTGACCGAAAGAGTGCAAGACTTCCACGTAGAACAGTGTGTGACCGAAAGAGTGCTAGACTTCCACGTAGGACAGTGTGTGACCGAGAGAGTGCCATAGTCTTCAGTGCAGCCAGGATAAAGTTGCGTCCACAGGATGCAGAGGCTTTTGGTTTATTGCGTCCCATAACTATAAAGTGCGTTTTGGGACGCAAAACGCACCCTATTTACATCACTGGTTACTGAACAATATAGGACTGATTACTACAGCCATTTTAACAAAACATCCTTACAGACCTCTGTTACTGAACAATATAGGACTGATTACTACAGCCATTTTATCAAAACATCCTTACAGACCTCTGTTACTGAACAATATAGGACTGATTACTACAGCCATTTTAACAAAACATCCCTTACAGACCTCTGTTACTGAACAATATAGGACTGATTACTACAGCCATTTTAACAAAACATCCCTTACAGACCTCTGTTACTGAACAATATAGGACTGATTACTACAGCCATTTTAACAAAACATCACTTACAGACCTCTGTTACTGAACAATATAGGACTGATTACTACAGCCATTTTAACAAAACATCACTTACAGACCTCTGTTACTGAACAATATAGGACTGATTACTACAGACATTTTAACAAAACATCACTTACAGACCTCTGTTACTGAACAATATAGGACTGATTACTACAGCCATTTTAACAAAACATCACTTACAGACCTCTGTTACTGAACAATATAGGACTGATTACTACAGCCATTTTAACAAAACATCACTTACAGACCTCTGTTACTGAACAATATAGGACTGATTACTACAGCCATTTTAACAAAACATCACTTACAGACCTCTGTTACTGAACAATATAGGACTGATTACTACAGCCATTTTAACAAAACATCACTTACAGACCTCTGTTACTGAACAATATAGGACTGATTACTACAGCCATTTTAACAAAACATCACTTACAGACCTCTGTTACTGAACAATATAGGACTGATTACTACAGCCATTTTAACAAAACATCCTTACAGAACAATATAGGACTGATTACTACAGCCATTTTAACAAAACATCACTTACAGACCTATGTTACTGAACAATATAGGACTGATTACTACAGACATTTTAACAAAACATCACTTACAGACCTCTGTTACTGAACAATATAGGACTGATTACTACAGCCATTTTATCAAAACATCCTTACAGACCTCTGTTACTGAACAATATAGGACTGATTACTACAGCCATTTTAACAAAACATCCCTTACAGACCTCTGTTACTGAACAATATAGGACTGATTACTACAGCCATTTTAACAAAACATCCCTTACAGACCTCTGTTACTGAACAATATAGGACTGATTACTACAGCCATTTTAACAAAACATCCCTTACAGACCTCTGTTACTGAACAATATAGGACTGATTACTACAGCCATTTTAACAAAACATCCCTTACACTACAGCACCTTTAAGATTTCACAAGGGATAATAATAATACGTTGGTAATGATAGGCCTATCACTGTAGTTCTGCTGAAACTCCTCAGAGTCAAAGAGGTGTAAAATGGTCTCAGTTCATCCATAATGTGATCCTTAAACTCCTCAGAGTCAAAGAGGTGTAAAATGGTCTCAGTTCATCCATAATGTGATCCTTAAAGAGACATTTCACAGCTGGAAGAAACTGCAGTCACTCAATGTTAATAGTAATTGTAGTAGGGATGCACCGAAAGGGAAATTCTTGGCCAAAACGAATACCGAATATAGGAAACCGTTGGTCGAAAACTGAATACCGAATATCCGAATATGATTCATATTATATATCTGTTTTCCTACCATTGCTGTCATGGCCGCACCTTAAAGCTACCTGATTTATGGCAAAATAAATGGTTATGGCAAAACTTAACTTAAACAACAATCAATATTATGGGTCCATAAAATATTTATTCAGCTCTTTTGAATGCATTCATTGCATACACTATTCGGTGATATATTTTCTGCCTATTTGGGCCGAAACCAAATAAAAATGTAAGCCATTTTCTGCCGAATATTTTCTGCCGAATATTTTCTGCCGAATAATTTCTGCGGCCGAATATTCGGTGCATAACTAATTTGTAATCAATAACAGTAGCAGTAGCACAATTTGAAATGTGAACCCTGTGGCCAGAAATATAATGAAGTCTGTGTTAACTAACATTGAATAAAAGTACAAAACAACCCTATTGAAACTAATTCCACACACCTGAGCAATGACTTAAAGTTGTCCAGATTTCCAGGTTTACACAAATACAGTTGATGCTGTTATTGTGTCTCTGTTGTTAATGACAATGTAACTGTGAATATAGGATATGTGTATTATAAGGATAATGACTTATCCTGACTTATCCTGATCATGAATTAGAATTAGAATCAGAATCAGTTTTATTGTCACATCACAGGTTTACAAGGTAAAGAAGTGGGTGAAATTCGTTTTTGTACATCGTTCCCATCGCAACGTTAATTTCCATAGAAAGAAGAGGGGGGGGGGGGGGGGAGAAGAGGGGTGGGGGGCAGGTGGGAAGGAGATCAAAACAAGAGAGCAACAGAATCTACATATTTACAAAAACCTGAGATAATAAAAAAAAACTAACTAAGGTGCCTGAGCATAGCAGCAATGTATGTATACTGTGCATGTTATACTTATACTGTGCATATACATATGGACGTTAAGGTGCTTAGAGAAAAAAAAAGAGCAATAACAACACAACAAGAGCAACAATAGAAAAACAAAAAAGTCAGTGCGTTGTACATGGGATTAAGGTGCAAAAGGTCAGTGCGTGTCCACCTAGGGTGGACTGACCCTAGTATAATCCGCAGGTAGCTCCATGAGGGAGTGCAACAAAAAGTAATTTGTACCTGGTGTAGTCCACAGGTGTGTCCGAGGGGGAGCTAAGTCCAAGTCCAAGTCCAAGTCATTGTCCCTGGTATAATCCACAGGTGTGTTCAGGAAGAGCCAGAAAAGGCTGCTGAACAAGGCTTATGCCTCATTCAGCATCCTGACAGCAGCCGGATTAAAACTGCACCAGAGCCTGGTGGTGGAACTCTTGATACTGCGGTAGAGCCCCTTGCCCGGTCGCGGTCGTTGTAGGGGTTTGAACAGTCTGTGACTTGGGTGGTGCTTGTCCTTGATGATGCGCTTGGCTTTGACCACGCACCGCCTTTTGTACAGTTCCTGGAACGCTGGGAGCTCGATTCCCATTATCCGCTCTGCCGATCGCACTACTCGTTGTAGGCTGATCTTTTCTCGGGCAGTGCAGTTCCCGTACCAGGCCGTGACACAGCCTGTTAGGATGCCTTCAACAGAACTGTTGTAGTACAGCCTGAGGATGCGGTTTCCTACTCCGAGCTTCTTCAGGCGGCGGAGCCAGTACAGTCGCTGCTGAGCCTTTTTCCTCACGTGTTAGTTAGTTACTGCGAGAGTGAGGTCTATAGCCAACACCAACTCAGAATTCCTGGATCGCTGCCCTCCACAATTTCCTATCCAACATCAGGTTCTTCAGCCAAGCTGTCGCGCCGCAGCACGTAATGCCTTACACTACGGACACATGTTTCTGCACACAGGCCTACACATTACACAATGGGATTTCACTGTGAATATAGATAAGAAATAAAATGAGAACAATAGAGCACAATAGGATATGAGACTGAGGATTTGACAATATACTAATTTGTTGTTATAGGTCTTCACCAGTCTTGTAGATAAACCAGACCACTGTCTTCTATACTAAAGTGGAAACAAATTCAACTTACATCGCACCTTAATAAAATGGAAAGTAGTAAAAAACGCATTGGACAAAACCTCTTAACTCCATTGCACCCTCAAACTGTCTAAACCAGCTCACTCCGCCACCTCTCCTTCTCATGCAAGTAATTTACACTATATATCTAAAGTCACAACACCAACAGAGGCAGTATTGCATCGTTTAAAAAATATATAAGGTTCTCTTAATTTCCTGAAAAAACTCCACCGGCTTACAACTACACACATTGCAAATAAGAGCAATAGAGCAATAGAGCCCAACATGATTAGAAGTCTGATTAGAAATTAAATGTGATTCTAACCTGAGAAAAAGTGCAGTAACATAATCATGTAGATCTAGATTTAAGTTAGAATGAGACTGTTATATGGAATATGAATATGGAAAGATTCTGTCGTCTTTACCACTGCACAAAAGACGTTTCCGAAAGGAAAAATAAAGTTATTTGAAGTTTGAAGTTGAATATGAAATACTAGCAATATTTGAAATAGTCTGTTTTTTCTGCATATTCAATCCATCCTCTTGACACTTGGTACAGCAGAGCAATCTCTCTTGGATGCTGGACAAACAATTAACCAACAACCACACACACACACACACACACACACACACACACACACACACACACACACACACACACACACACACACACACACACACACACACACACACACACACACACACACACACACACACACACACACACACAATCACAAGTCAATGCCTGTCACTAAACACGGTGTTACAATGCCACCACCTAGTGGTGAACTATCATCATCACCACTAAAGAAAAGACGCAGGTGTCTCTCTTTTTGTGTTTGTAAAAACACAAAAATACTTTTCAGTGGAGGCAAAACTTTCACTGAAGTTTAGCAACGCTGCGTTGATATCACCATACTGACCATAGACATATCTATGGATGTCACTATCCATTTAGTTAGTGTTTCACTCTCTGCCACAAACACAACACACCGAGGGAAATGAAATGAAATGAAATCTATATTTACCCAGGGTATCTGGGCTAAGCTCAAGAACTTGTTTCCAGCCAGGCCCTGCTCATAGAACACATTTCATCGTAGTGGTTCAATGCCTTGTTCAAGGGCACTTCAGCGGTGGTAATTTTAACGTGTCGGACGGCTGATTCGAACTAGGAACCTTCCGGTATCAAGACCGCGCCGCTATCCGTTCGGCCACCGCTGCCACAAACACGAACACACACCTGGCTGACACAATCAATCCGTTTGTGACTAAACTTCAGACACAAGTTGTGTCTGAAGTTTAGTCACAAACGGATTGATTGTGATTGATTGATTATCTGTTGTGTCACACAACAGATAAAAGTTAACTGAACCTCACCTGGTTTGAAGAGCAGCCATTGTTTCCAGTGCTTTGGTTCCGTTAGTTGTAACTTGTCCTAATCAGTCAATGCTTTGGTTCCATTAGTTGTAACTTGTCCTAATCAGTCAATGCTTTGGTTCCATTAGTTGTAACTTGTCCTAATCAGTCAATGCTTTGGTTCCATTAGTTGTAAACTCCTAATGGCTTTTATTAGACTCTGTGTTTGTTAATGTTTACGCTCTGCTGCTACTCTGTGAAGAGCGGATACGGAAACGGTGTGCGCTGCAATGTGGAAGTGTTCAAAGTACCGGATGTAGTGGGCGGGCTCTAGACCGGATCTGACTGGTTTGTTTGGAACAGAAACCAAGCACAGCCAAGCTTATTTGCATTGAATTGAATTAGCTTATTTTTCTGTGTTTTATCCTCATAGCATATTTTGTATTGGCCTTTAGCCAACTTTCCTTGGAATTTACATACCGGTATTCTACAAACATTTCAATCAATCAATCAAATATTTTAAAAAGGTGAAAAAATAGCCTATTTGTGAAAACAACACAAATCAAATATTAAATACATATTAATTTATATTATCCTACTAATTAATGTCTACTGCCCAATGAAATGACACTGGGAAATAGTAGGCTAGTGGTTCCCAAACAGTGGGTTGGGACCCATAGTGGGTCACAGACACATTATGGGTCCCTATATTTTTGGTTTCCTGCATTTTGTTTTTAATTATTATTTCAAAACATTTCCTCAATACCGTAGGCTACATTCATTCCCCAAAAAAGCAAAACTTTTCATGAATTAAACTAAGAAATCCATGATTTGTGTAAGTAATTTATTTTATTTCATGAATAAATGAAATAAAAGAAAGAACGCATTAGCCACTTTGAATTAAAGGCTTTTTTAAAATGTTTTCTACAAGAGTGCCTTGGTCTCTTCTTTTTTAGAGTACGCTACTGACAATTGGAAATACTAGGTAAGTAAAAGTAAAACATTTTAGGCCTACTTACGTAAAAAGCAAGGCTTTTGCACACCTACAGGCGACAGGTGCGTAGGAGAGGGTACGGTGACCAAAATTGAAAAAGAGGCCTTAATGACGAATTGCTATTAAATGTCATGCTGTGATCTCTGTTTATCCTTCAGCTTGCTCCATAGGCTATAGTTTTTAACTTATTGTAATGTTGGTTATTTTCTTTTGTACCTGTTTTTACCTTTTGTAAACTGTTCCCTGTTTCTTTCACAGGGAAAGTTTTTCATGAAGCTTCAACCTGCAAAATGTTTGATGTATCATCATGATCATGATTTTTGTATACCTTATTAATTAATAATATTACCAATTGTATACTGTCATGATTATTAATATGGATTATTATGTTTTTTCTTTTTGCTTTGCACTGGTGTATTGAGCTTTTATATGACGTGATGTGAGTGATGTGAGTGATGTCATTTCTTGGTTTGTCCCGATAGGCTTACCAACAGACTACAAAAAGGATGCTTTCTCATTTGTGTTCATAAAGATAGCCTGATGAAGGCCGCATAGGCCGAAACGTTGCTGTTTCCCTAAATAAAAGCTGGTCACTGAATTTGAAGACAGTGTGCGGTGCGGGTGTTTGTTCCTTTTTCAGGCCTACTTAAGTAGCCTACAGCACTTGAGTAAATGTACTTACGTTACACCACTGCTGTAGACCGCCTTGGGCCAGGTGGAAGGCCTATGATGTATCTGTCATGTGTACACACCGCCTTGGGCCAGGTGGTAGGCCTATGATGTATCTGTCATGTGTACACACCGCCTTGGGCCAGGTGGTAGGCCTATGATGTATCTGTCATGTGTACACACCGCCTTGGGCCAGGTGGTGTGATATATCTGTCATGTGTTTTTACAACAGAGACAGTTAAGTGTGAAGAATGCATTTAAGCCATGTTTACAAATAATGTAAACATGTGAAAAAACTACTTTAACAAGTGGAAGGTGATTGTGTTTGATTTATACATTCCATTGGCAAGCGGCTCAATAAATGGCACTTGGTCTTAAGCTGAATATTTGCCTTGCCTATTAGTATTTCTTATTTAATGGGTAGGCCTTTGACTGGTATGTTCTATAAATTATTTCAGTGGTGATGACGATATTTCACCACTAGGTGGTGGTACTGTAACACGTTATGACACCACCACCAGACATTGGATTCTGATGGACTGACTGACAGTGTATGCAGGGGTCTGACTGCAACCTCTATGGAATAAACTGACATGTTTTTATGTTATAGAATCTAGATAGTTAGTGTGACATGTCAATTGCCAAAATTAATGTTAATGACACCACATGAAAACATATCCATCCAACATATATGTTTGATTGTCCACAAATATCATATTTCCCTTCTTTTTAAATATTTGATTTCACATTGTTATAATGATCATTACAATTTACAATTTAGGCATTTAGCAGACGCTCTTAATCCAGAGCGACTTACATTAGGCAAGAACAAAAGCATGGGAATACATCACATATATAAAATGCATTTATCAAGAAACATGCGTAAGCTAAGAACGTAACTAGAACATATCTATATAATGACACTATACATATAAACTATACAAATATACTGTAGAAGCCATTTCACAGTTGTATTTTCTGATTATTATTTCTGTTATTATTTAGCCTTAATATTTTGATTGTTGGCTAATTGAATTATTGGTTGGGCGCAGACGGGCACGCCTCCCAGGCCTAGGCTTTAATTATGGACAGGTGTGGGGGGGAAATTATGCACCTACGTGGAAACACGGTTTTTACCAGTAGCACAGAGAACAGAAAGAATGTGAGCCAAGAGAACAGAAAGAATGTCATATATGCACTTTATTTTCTATTAAAGCAAAGCAAAATGATTTCTGCCTGTGCACATTGGGCTTCTTTATGCCTGCGTACGCCTACAACCACAGAATGGGTGCATCAGTGAGTTTGTCAACAATTGTTTGGAAGCTGACAAACAGCACTTATAACATATACTATACTATGCTATACATATGTACTATGATGTGCTATGACTACATACAATGCAATTATTTTGCTGTCTACATGACATGCTATAAGTCTGTTTCAAATGCTATCTAAGTCTAAAAGTGCTATCTAAGGGGGTAGGATAAGTGCTATGGGCCATGATGGAGTCTGAAAAGGTGGGTCTTCAGACTACGGCGGAAGATTGGGAGTGATGCTGCAGTTCTGATTTTCAGATTTTACGGAGGCCAGTTTCGAATTGCAGCCATCCGTAGGTGCCCTTTGAGAGAGGTTTTGAAGGAGTCAAAGGATTCACATGTCTTAATGACTGTTGGTAGAGCGAAAATAATTTAGTCCCTTGTTTGTGCCGAATCTGGGTTGTACATGGTTCGTTGCACTCCCTCTGGTGTTGTGGGTGTGGACTTCGTTAACATTAAGGAAGTATCTAGACAGGTACATGGGTATCTTGGTGGAGTATCGAATCTTGTGGACCAGACCCATTGCAAGATGCTGTACTCTGTCGTCGACCCTAAGCCATTTCAGTCTGTCAAAGTGGGCAGGGGTGAGGTGGGTTCGGGGGGTGAGGCCAAGTAGGAGCCTGACCAGTTTGTTTTGGGAAGTCTGGAGCCTAGTTTTAAGGGCCTTTGAGGTGCTGTGGTACCAGGAGGTGCATGCATAGTCAAAGAAGCCTTGTACGAGGGCTCCTGTTAAGGTCTTCAAGGTGTTTTTGTTGACCAGTGAGGAGATCCTGTAAAGGAATCTTGTTCTTTGGTTGACTTTTTTGATTACGTTGGTGGCCATTTTATCACCGGAAAGATTAGCCTCCAGGATGGAACCTAGGTAGGTAATTTCATCTTTACGTGTGATAACATTGTCACCCACTCTAACCAAGAAGCCATTTGCCTTGCTGAGATTACTATTAGATCCAAAGAGAATGGATTCAGTTTTTCCCAGGTGTAAAGATAGTTTGTTATCAGCGAGCCAGGTGCAGATTCTACCGAGTTCAGAGCTGAGGGCATTTTCAACCTGCAGTTTGTCCCTGTCCGAGACCAGCAGTGCCGAGTCATCTGCGAACAGGAACAAGTTGCAGTCACAAGCTGAAGTCATGTCGTTTACATATATTAGGAACAGTAGAGGCCCTAGTATGCTTCCTTGTGGAACGCCACAGCTCACTGGGAGGGGGGCGGGCAGTGTTCCGTTCACTTCCACCATCTGTTCTCTCCCCTCCAGGTAGGATTGCAGCCAGCTCACTGATGTGCTATCGAAACCAATTGCTTTAAGCTTGTTAACCAGTATGGAGTGGTTCACGGTGTCAAAAGCCTTTTGGAGGTCCAGCATGACCATGCCGCAGTATTTGCCAGCATCCACCTCTTGTTTGATGTGGTCGCTCAAATAGAGAAGGCATGTGTCAGTGGAGTGGGATGTTCTGAAGCCAGATTGGAACTCGAACATTAATTTATTAGTGGCAAGATACTTTTCAACCTGTTCATAGACTATTTTTTCCATCACTTTCGAGATGGAGCTTAGAATAGAAATAGGGCGGTAGTTGCCGGGGTCTAATTTACTCCCTTTCTTGTGCAGGGGGGTTACTTTGGCCAGTTTGAAATCTAGGGGGACCTGTCCCTGTTTGATGGAGAGGTGTACTATGTGGGTGATGATTGGAGCTATAGAGATGGCTGAGTCTCTGAGAAATTTGGAGGGAATATTGTCATGGCCAGTGGCCTTGTGGGGTTGGAGGGCACTCAGTTTCTTAAGTACCTCATCAGTTGTTACCATAACTAGTTTAAAATAGTCTTTACAAACACCTAGGTTTCTGTAGAAGGTTTTAATGTGCTCTACACCAAAGAGCCCAGAGTGGAAGGGCAGATTGTTAACCAGCGTTGTTGCTATGTTTGTAAAGAAGATGTTCAAGTAGTTGGCCACATCAAGCTTGTCAGTGATAAGAGTGTCGTTCGCTTTAATGTTTATGTTTGAAAACCTGGTTTTCAGTTTCTGACCGCAGCCTAGTTGGTTGTTGAGTAGCTTCCAGAGCTCTCGAGGATTGTTTTTGTTTTCCTCAGCTTTATTAATAATAAAGTTACTTTTGGCGGATTTGGTCATGACAGTAACAATATTTCTTAGCTTGTTTCGTTGGGTTTTTAGGTTGTCCAGCTGAGCTTGGAGATCACTGTCGAAGCGCTTGGCAAGCTTTGACTTGCATTTTTGAAATTCAGAGAATCTTTTGTCTCTGGCTTTCGTTGCAATCAGTATGTCCGAATTCATCCATGGCTCCGAGCGGGTTTTGACCCTGATGGCTCTCATAGAGCATATTTGCAATGAAAGGACTACAATGTAAATAAGCTCTGTAGAGCTTTTTATATTTATAAAAAACGAAATCCTGCTTCTCCACAGAACCACTGTGCAGAGCTGTCCGGTTGGTAGGCCTATAGTAAAACATTCAGTGATTTACAACAACAACACTATAGGCTATTTAGAAATGTGTTCTTTGACGAACAGGGAGTCGGGGTAAAGATCTAAGAACTGGAGTGAGACACTGTTACAATAGTATATCTTGCAGACATAAAATGTTTAGCCCTTGATATATTCTTATGATTGTGTTAGATCCATGGATTAGGCCTATCTCTATTATTTAGATACCTTTGTAGGTTGTCAGTCATCAGCTAGGATTCTTGCCTGTATGGGAGTGAAGGATATATGTTCTCTTCAATGTTCTTCCATTGTGACTGATATGATGAAGGATTGCACCTGCATATCTTAGCTCTGTGCTGCAAAAAAATAATCTAAAATAGAAGGAAAGCCTCCGTTTCTTTATTGCTTGAAGGTTTTGAGACATATGTAGACCTAACCAATTTCCTTTGTCTTGCTATATACTTTTAAATCATTTCCACTCCATTCATTGAAGAGAATGGGGTCTGAAACCAATCTAATAACATGATAGCAAATGAAGAACATCCTCGTAACAACTCTCAAAAGTATTTTAGGCATTTTTAACCATTGAATCCCAGCAACAATATTCTGTGGGAGAACAAAGACATGATGTGAGATTATAGATTTTGGGTTTATAAGCGGTTATGACAGCTATTTTGTCTTCTATTTTTATAGAACATTCCCAAAATGTTACACAACAAATACACATTGTGTCAAAGCAGCATGCAGAACATGCTATGTCATTGTGTGATAGCTTAACAAAGGATGTTTTATCTGTAAATATAACGGCTCCAATTTCATAGGTCACCATATACATGAATTATGTTACATGTTGTCATATACAGTAGGCATACGTTTGTATATTAATTTATGTGTTGCCTCTGAAGCAAGAAAAGCAGTTGTTGGTTAACCAGATAGTTTTACAGAATCGATACAATGGTTTACAACTTAAACCAAATAGTTTTACATCAATACAACGGTTTACCACTGAAATATCTAGATATACAACGGTTTACCACTTAAATATCTAGTTTTACATCAATTCAATGGTTATCACATAGTTGTCTAAAATCAATACAAAGGTGCACTTAACTAAGTCAATAAAATGGTTTACCAGAATTAACACTTAATCATATACTGTAGTTTAAAATCAATCAATGCAACACTTAAGTGTCATAAACACTAAAGCTTTGTATCGAGGGGTGCAATGGCCTCACTGTTTTATCAGCACCATTCATGTGGGGCTGGAATCCTCAAATTAATCACCAAAAACCTCAAACAAACAAAAAGCATACTGTATTTGGAAGGATGACACCTACACACTACACAGGATGACACATACATGGCAAATGGAGGGAGACTCACACAAACCAAGTCAATTAACAACTTTTGTATTAATTAAAGGAGAGGATAACTTAATATAATATGTAGTCGCATGAGTGGGAAAATGTGTGGGTGTAATGTATGGTGCAGCAATACAACACACTAGAATTCAACAGCAAAAGGATTGTCTTAAGGACAGTTCACTCCAAGCATGATAGCGTTAACTATAACGATAATGTATGTGAGCAATGAACAATATGTTCAGCAAACAGTGGCACCCCAAGCATGTTCGAGCCCTCGTCTCTGTGAAAGTGGTGCTGAAGATACATGCAATAGATTATATGGATATTAATCTGACTCTGATTATTATTAACTATAGACAGACTTGACCAGCTGTGGGAGCAGCAGACGAAGGCAGATGTCCCTGAATGTACCAAGGATGAACAGCTTGGATTGGCTACAGAAGACCTCAGCTCAGGGTCTGCCACGAAGTCTGTTCAGTTGGTGGATGTCCGATTACAGAACAACAGGAAGGTCAAACATCCCACAGGATTCCTTCCACCTGTGGTGCTAAGCACCAAAAGACTGTGCAGAAGTCAGATGGGCTGGAGTGATGCCTTTACCAGCTAGTGCTGCCCAGGAGTGTAGTCTGGCTGCGGGAACTTCATCAGGCCCACTGTGCTTTGCTCTTGGGTAAGGCACTGAAATCCATCACAATTCCTTGCATGGAGTTGACAGCTGCAGTGGTGGTGATGGCAGACAGAGGGACCAGTGTGGAATCCTTGAGGTCCAATACTTGGGTGTCAGGTGAAACCGGTAAGCAATGTATATGTTTAGCCTGGCGACAAAGTGTTCATTCTTTTCAAATAAACCATGTAATCGGCTAGATTTATATTGTCTGAGCGATGATGGTTTTATCGTGTTTATGTGGGGACAGTGTCCTAATCTGTGCTTCCGTTTGAAATGCGCTTTACATGCGACTTTGGTTTTACCGTATTCCTTTTACTTAGTCACTTGGTAACTAAGTTCTCTACACAATCGCTGGGGCCATTTGTATTTCGGGACATTCTGTCCTAATAATTTGCGCTTTCGTTTGAAATGTACTGTGAAATAACTTAAATCACAATGGGGATGTAAACTTATGTTTTCTCATGATGGGGGGGGGCGGGTGATCATTCCCTTTACACGCGATCATTTTATTGTTATTTTTATCTTGTTTCAGACCATTATTTTAGCGCTAACATAAATCAAAGAAGCCATGTCATCTGTTACATTTCGCTGGGGGATTCGTAGGCTTGTATGCAGAGTGCTTAGACATAGTTGCGAGATCAAAGCGGATGCCTATGGGCTATAGTTCCAAACATTGCTCCTATGGCTGGAACTATCCCATTGAGATAGACTGAGCACGTCCGCATTCCATTGTTACAATGGGAGTCAACGCTAGTGTCGCCACTCTCTAGATTACTCTGGGGGAGAGAGCGTGCAGCTGAGCACACCGTTTAGCGCAAACAGTTTATTAGCATCAGCCGGTTTGTTGTTCTCACATAAAGAGGAGGAGAGGCAGCGATAACCTTGGTCTGTGTTGTGAGCTTGTAGATCAGCTATTTTGAGCCCTCAAAATGGCGGATCTACATGCTACACATTGTCTCATGGCCTGTTCTACAAGCTCACAGCACAGACCAGGCTTAGCTCTCTCCCCCTGTCTTCATCATCTATATAATCATTATCATAGCATAATAGCCTATAACGAGGCCTCTTTTTGCCTAGGTCATGGCCCTCCAGTCGGATGCTCTGCTCGGATTTCTGAGAAACATGCATCCCTAGACATTGTACCGCTATTGCTATGTGAACATACTGTATATCCAAATGCAGCGTAGAATGTCCACTTACAGCCACAACAAAAATTAATCTTCTACCATATGTGCCATTTCCGAGGTCTCAGCAGTAAACGACGGAGTGCGACCACAAACTACACCAGTATGTTGACATGCATGCTGCATTGTAATGGCTGATAATTTGGATAATGCCATTTTTTTTTTACAATTACACTCGACAACCTCAGGTTTCATTTGATATATGGCATGAATATGTCGCTATAGTAGAACCTAGACTAGAGGTGTTTGAAACTTCAACTGCGTCTCACGCAAATAGTAGTTTTCAGACAAGGGTACACATGGAGAACAAGCTTTATTTTGATATCTACATAACAAAACATGTTATCAACTCAGTTTATTTTTTCCATGAATCCATACATTCTAAAGTTTATTTTGATATATTCCGTGTTCATATAGGTCCAACAGAGAATTTTCAAAAAATAATAATGAAATGAATTGGAGTCAATGGCGGCATATTCAATGGCAGGCTTGTGAATGGGGCCGGCAATTATAGAGTTAATAGAATCCTCCATTTCTTTCAGTTGTGTCTCAATTTTTTCCTCTCCTTTTCAATTTGTGTTTACACTTGTGTGCGGCTTGAGGCTAACATGAAAAGGAAGCAACCCGCACTACAGTAGTAGGCCTATCCCTTTTTTGGGAAAAAGACTGCGACTGCCCCAGCAGCAGCAGAAGAAGAAGAACGTGACAGTGACGACTTGATTATCATTGAGCCCACGGATAATAACACCACCACCACCAGCCCCTACTCGCAAGAATGGAGGAAAATAGGGCATAGACAAAAAAAAAGCAAAGACAAAAAGCAAATAAGGCTATAACACGCATGCCACGTGCACATGTCCCCTTGCCATATCTTAGCTTTTGCTGAACTGACTCCACTGATTCTTTTGTTCTTTTCTTTTCATGTTTTTGTCTTTCCAGATCGAATTCATCCTGAAGCCTTTTTATTTCATTTTGTTCTTCTCTTCTCTTGAGATCGTCCTTGAATCTTTTATCCAACCATGCTCTTTTTTCCTGCTCCCAAGCATCTCGTTTCTCTCTCATTTCTTTTTTCTTGAGTTCCAAAACTCTAAAATTTTCCTCTGACGCTCTTCGTTTCTCTCTCTCCAAGGCCTTGAGTTTTTCATTCCACTCATTGTGTTTATTTTCTTCCAATTCCTTCCGTTTTTTGTCCTCCTCTTCTCTTTTAACACGCTCTCTCTCTCTTTCCTCACGCTCTCTCTTAAAAGAATCCTCCATTTCTTTCAGTTGTGTCTCTCTTTTTTTCCTCTCCTTTTCAATTTCATCTTCCTGCTCTTTCATCCTTCCTTTCATTGTTTGCTTTTCTTCTTCATGTGTTCTTTTCAGCTCCTCCACTTCTCTCTTCATTTCATCTTCCTTCTCTTTTAAAATCTTCTCCATCTGTTTTTGGATGGCTGCCTCAGCCTCCTGGAACATCTCTGTGGTGTAGCATCCCCCACCATTCTCCTTCACCATCATCTCAACCTTCATCAGCAGATCACTGACTTGTTCTCTATTGTTTGAATCAATATTGTTGAAGACGTGGTACCTTCCTCCACAGTCAGCAATCAGCTTCTTAAATGAATCACCACACTCCTCGTTGATGTAGTCCTTAGCTTCAATGTCTTATTCTCCTCTTCTGTGAGTCGACCAATCCCTAACACCAACAGGAACACATGAGGTCCTGGGGACAGCAGACTGATGCATTTGATCATCTCCTCTTGAACCTCCTCCTGGGACAGACTTGTGTCAAACAGACCAGGTGTATCAAGTACCACAACTCGACGGCCGTCTACTTCAACCTGTGCTTTCTGGCAAAACTTGGTGACAGAAAATTGACTGGCTTTGGATGTAAATATCGTTTGATCCAAAATAGTGTTTGCTGTGGCGCTTTTTCCACTGCCAGTCTTCCCTATCAGGACCATCCTGAGGCTCTGATTGTCAGGATTACCTGAAATATCAAGAGGCATAGAATTAGTTCCATGTTCTTTTGTTTGTTTTATTTATGTGTAGCCTACATATAGGCAAAATTATATTGTTTTATTTGTCTTATTAATCATTGATATTATTGACACTAGCCTCGATGACATTGCAGGCGTATGCAAAGACTAAATATGTAATTTACATAACAAGTTACAGAGATAGAAGCCAGGTCATTATTGATCTGGCATCCTATAGAATTATATTAGACATAATTATATTAGGTTCTTAGTTTACTTATGATCCTATAGATGACTCTTTCTACTCATTTGATATATTAGCATGTTGATGCATATAAATTTAGGATAAGGGAAGGATCGAAGACCAATCAATCATCTGGACTCTGGAGGAGTACCGTGGAGGAGAATTTGTAAGAATGTAATAGAGTACAAATACTCAAGAAGTCAGAATGAAGGACTGTAAACCTTTTAAACAAGTGAATATTAACTTTATCTTTACTGTTATAATGTTCAACTGTAACTCTATAGTAATACCTTTTAAGGATAAATACTTTAGAGGAAAACTATAATACTAAAAGGGGAGACTTAGGCAGAGTAGAAGTATGAAAGTATACCAGAATACCTTAGAATGAGTTTGACACCAGACACGGAAGAAGACAAGTCACACCAGAGCTATGGGGATTTTCCATTTGATATATATTGCCCATCACATCGGGAGAGAAATGGCAGGTCCGTACAGCGTTAAAACGATCTCTCACTGACACATCATCAGTGACAACATTTTATACTACATAAGTCATAACATCCTTTTCACATGGGGAAGTAATGCATTAGGAGTTCAGAGGGTAACCAAAAAGTGAATTATGGCGACACCTATTGCCGGGAGGTCCACTTGGGACAGTACAACTGACGTGGCAAGTCACACTTCCGGGAATCCAGAAAGTGTGACCACAGGGAATCGTAGTTCTTTTAAGGGTAGATGTAGTTCACAGCCCAAGTTACTGACAACCAGCTAACGTAACTAGGAGACAATTTGTCTGCTCTAGCACCGTACCAAGGCCGAATAACATGTTTTTCACCAGAGGGGCAGATAATGCAAGACGTCCAACAGGAGAAAACAATCTTTTATCTTACTCGCTGACTGGGGGAGAGTGAGATTTAATACTATCTGTTTTACGCTGGGGCAGAAATGATATGTAAACTCAGTGGGATACAGGGCATGAAAAATACATAGTTATTGAGAACATGGAAACTACCATCCACCAAAAATAACAGATCTACAGATCTAATAACTCAAAATTATCCATCACATGTGTTCTTGCTTACTGTAAGTTGCTGGAGCGTCTGATAAATGTCTAAATTGTAAATAGTGATCAAGTGCAGTCGTTGCTCTTATAGAGTCTGGAAATGTAGGAGTTGCCCAACAACGCCTCGAGAATAAATAGCATGCATTTACCTCATAGTCTACCTACAGTTTCATATGAAGTGCAGTGGTGAATGTTTTGCTAAATGTAACAGTGCATGCTAAAAGCATGTAAACCATGTCATAGTGAGGGAACGCATTTTAAATGGAATAAGAACCCATTTGAGGTGAATGAAGGGATATTAATTTTTTTTTTAAAAGGTTGGGTCATTTTATCATCTAATCAGGCTTCTGTAAACACCCCAGACAGTTTGCAAGTTGCTCGATTCAATATTCAGCGTGTTTTCCCCCAATTAAATATCCCTTTAATATCCCTTTAATACGCTCAAAATAAATACTGTACACTTACGAGTTCTGGGTTTTTTCAACTTCTTTCCATCAGCCTGCAGTTTGGTGATGAGTTTGTCTTGTTGTATGATCTTCTCCATCTGGGCTTTGATAAACATTTCTCTTGTGAAGCAAAGTGGTTTACCCTCCAGAGGTCTCATCTTTTCCACGGCATCCAACAACTCAGGAACTTGCTTGTTGTTTTTAATGTTGAATACAGTGTAGCGGCCTCCATAGCTCTTACACATCTCTTTAATGCCTTCGTCTTCCTCAACAAGGTTGGCAAAAGCTGGAGCATTTGGATCAGATTCTACAGTCAACAGAACCCTGGTGAAGTCATTGATCTCAGAGGTGAATACATGCTGGATGCTCTGTAACTCTGCCTTGTCTTCATCGGTGAGGGGCCTCAGAGGAACGGCCAACAGGAAGGCGTGCACGCCCTCAGGATCACAGAGAGAGACACATCTCAACGCATTGTGAAGCATTGCTTCAGATGTTTCATCCAAGGAAGGCAGTTCCACCAGGGTCACTGAGCGGCCACACACCTCTGTCTGTCTCTTCACACACTCTGTAGGGGAAGTAGACCCTGAGCTGTACTGGATCTGACCCAGAATGGTGTTGGCTGCAGAGGTCTTCCCAGGTCCTCTTGTGCCACACAGAACCAGGTTCAGAGGAGGGTTGGACTTTGGTGTCATCGCACCGCTACCTTTAACAGAGGTAAGGCATCTTCCTTTGTGTTCACTCACAATGTTCTCCATCTTCTCCATCAGTGATGGAATTTGATCTTCAGTCATGCTGTGAAGTCTTCCTCCACAGTCTTCAATGGTCTGTTTTACAGGGGTGTTGTCTTCATGTCCCTCATCAGTTTGGATGACAATGAAGTTGTTAAAGTCCTCTTGATGAAACGAAGCCATGATGAATTTCAGTCTCTCTCTGTCTTCCTCAGTAAAGTCATTAGGCTTCAACAGCAGCAGGAATACATTTGGTCGAGGTGAACAATCCGATGAACAGATCTCCTTGATTTCTTTTCTCACTTTTCCAACAGATTGACTGAAGAGGTCTGTGGTTTTCACTACTCTGACAGCTTTTCCCTGCCACTCACCATCTGCCTTGGTTCTACTGCAGTGTTGAAAGCGACTGACATTAACACTAAAACCCTTTTTGACGATTGCCTTGCCCAGTATTGTCTTTTTGTTGTCACTTTTCCCAAGAAGCACAATCCTGAGTCCAGAACCTACAAAAAAGTGTTTTAAAAAACAATTTTGACTATTTTGCACTAACTCATTGCATTCAGTAAAATAGTTAAAACATAGATTAGCAGCAGTCTGATATCTACAAAGATTCTACTAAGTGTTGAGATTTCAAATTGAATTATAAACATACTTAAAATACATTAGACACTGCTAATAACACTGTATAATTCTAATTATAAGAACACATACATAGCCATAGTGCTTTATAACCATCATAACACATTTTAAAGAGTCGACATAAAATAATGTAAATGTAAATTTTCTTCTCTTTTTTAGGTTTTCTGATCTCAACAAAATTGATTGCACACAGATAACTTTTAAACCAGTGTAAAGTTTAAACAAGTGTCTGCAGCCAATACTAAGGACAGTCGTGCCCATCGGGAGTAGGAACATTCTTGGAACTATACCGTTGGGGAAATTACCTTTTGGAAGCAGATGCCGGCTACGGGAGTCGGACAAAGACCGACTCCGGTGAGATCGTTTCAAACGTGTTCCTTGTTGGAGTAGAAGCTTTAAGGGCTACCCCGTTCACGTTTTCGTTTGGACTGTTTTGGGTGGAAGAACTTTTCGTTTCGTGGGATTAAAGGTTTAAAGATTTACGAGCGCGGGTGACTTTTGTTTGTGGATTGTTGGTTTAATTTTGTTTACCTGTTGATCTTTTATTTAGTAGGGAGAGAGACAGGGACAGACTTCGTTTGCGAAGTGTATTGTTTGGAGTACCTTACCATTGTTGTTTCGATAATTGCATTTTGAGCGTCTATATAAATACTACATAATATAACCCTACGATCCCGTTGTTTTTATTCCTTAGTTAATAATTTGCCTTGTATAGTAAAGGGTGATTGTTACACTGCAGTATAACTTATAAGGTCACCTATAATTATAAAACTTCAAAATTGCTGTTTTGGCAAGGATCATGTGTACCCATTCTGCAAACTGTTAATACAATTTCAATCAATCAAAATCAATCAATCAATCAATCGTTTCACAATCGTGTGTGTGTGTGTGTGTGTGTGTGTGTGTGTGTGTGTGTGTGTGTGTGTGTGTGTGTGTGTGTGTGTGTGGGTGTGTGTGTGTGCGCGTGCGCCAGGCTAGACCTGATAAACTCCTCTCCTCTCCCACTGGTTATGAAGCTGAAGCGATTGGGCAGGTAGCCCTGTCCAAAATACAACATCTCTTTTCCAATGTTCATATACCAAAGAAAGTACTGTATGACTTGAACAACAAAACCATACAGCGAGTGAGAGAATGGTTTGGCCTGAGCACAGGCCTGACACACAACCCGTGACTTCATATTTCACAGTAAGCGGGAGGGAGGGCTCGGGGTACCGGGACATTGAATGGACATATATATCCTTGGGTTAAAAAAGAAGCCCAGTGGTAAATTGGATACCAACGCAACTGGTTTTGGTGTAAACTCTGACTGGAAACGCAGCGATTGATGAGGACGTTCTCATCTTCACAGTAAAGGCACGCCTCGTGCTAACAACCAAACTGAATCTATCCCTCTGGTATCCCAATAATCATGACCCTCACTGTCTACACCAGAGGTTCTCAACGTTTTTGGCCGGGGACCCCCGGAAATGCTTTGGCAATGTCTCGGGACCCCCGCCCCGCCCCCTCCCGACCCCCAATATAAATTGACTGCTACAATAACCTGAAACCATTTTGGGCGGGAACCCCTTTTGGTGTTTTAAGCATTGTTATAATTTAGCTATTGAAAAATAGCAGATCTACAAGCTCATAGCGCGCCACCGAGTGGCGCGCTACGAGCTTGTAGGTCTGTTATTTTTGAAAAATCGTGAAAATATATATATATTTTTTTGAAAATAATTTGGGGACCCCCTAAAATAATTTGGCGACCCCCCGAGGGGTCGCGACCCACGGGTTGAGAACCCCTGGTCTACACCATGGACAGCATCAGACCATAGAGTCTATGTCCCATATATTAAACACCTGTAATATTTACAAAGGACTGTATATAGCCAGGCATGATAGAATTGTTAACATTATTGCCAAAGATGTGTCGCCTATGTTTGATTCCTCTGTTGTGTTTCACAAAAACTCCTGTGTGAAACCAGAAATGTTTCAATGCAATGACCCAACAGAGAACAGCAGAGAGGTTTTTCTATTGGAAGTTGGCTGTGCTTTTGATTCAAGTTTAGAGGAAGCTTTCCTTACTAAACAAGTAAAATATCAACCATTAGTACAGGCCATTATACAACTGGGCTATACGTGTCAGCTCATTGTTTTTATATTTGGCAGCCTGGGCCATGTCCACAGGCTAGTGGTCAGAGGCTTGAGGATTATGGGGTTGTCCAAGTGTAAAGCAAAGCAGCTTGCAACATACTGTTCAATCTCCTCCATTATAGGGAGTCGATCAATTTGGAGGAGAAGGTGCTTTTTGTTAACCTGACTCCTTTCGGTGTTGGTAATATGACAGACTGAAGTGACCAATGTTGGCTGTGAATAAGTTCATGTGTTGCCTATATTCTGTACATTTAGGGCTTGTTTGGACTCAAGCACTGAGACACATGTTTCGAGTGTGTGGAATATCAATTCCTGATGAAGACACGAAACGTTGATTCCTGAACATGTATTAAATAAAATACTGGGAGCTTAACCACGGTGAGCAGACATCCAATCTTCTTTCTGTATGTATATTTTTGTCCAGCACCCATACACATTTTTTGAGAAGTGCATGCTTCCCGTCTGGAATATCAATAGCAACTGAAAATATCTGTACCCTTGATAATGTTTTTTATAAATGTGTGTGTGTGTGCGTGCAAATATATACAGTACACCTCACAAAGTGTGCACAGGAGGGAAGCGCAAGGATCAGTGTGGACAGCCTGGACTTTAACAAAAGATCCTCCACATCATCATCCTCTGGACAACATCGTTGCTGTGGCCACCACCAACAACTTTTATATATTCCAGGACAAACTGGACTAGCATTTGCTGAACCAGTCAGATGATCAGATCCCAGTTTGGCCAAGACAGAGGGAGACTCACACAAACCAAGTCAATTAACAACTTTTATATTAATTAAAAGGGAATGACACAAGAGGATAACTTAGAATAACAGTGACATACAGTATGTCGGCGGTATGATCAGCAGTATTTGTGCATGAGTGTAATGCTGTCTGGTGCAGCAATACAAACAACAATTCAACAGTAAAGGGTGTATGTCTTATCAAGCATGTCCAGAGTACATTAACTATAACCACACAATAATTATGTGAGCATCCACACTAATGAACGACACGTTCTGTAAATAATGGCACCAAAGCACGACGGAGCCCATCCTCCTTAAAGTGCTGCTGAAAGACACATCATGCAATATGAATAATCTGACTATGATTATTCATTATAAAAATAAAATCATCATCATTGAACTCAGAGAGGCTTAGTGTCCCTTGTGTTGTTGGTTTTGTTGCTGATGTATTCCAATGTTCTATACATTATTAAAAAATCACACCCGTGTGAACTGAGTGGTGTAAGGTTTTATATAGCATGATCAGCTCTGATCTGACGTAATGAAATCACACCTGGATGTGATTTCACAACTGGCTTTTTTTGTGCAGAGAAAATGACCACGGTTGCTACGGTCATCCAGTTCACCCGGGTGTGATTTAATTACGTCAGAAATTATTTTGAACATAGCAACCATGGTCATTTTTTTATGCACACAAAAGCCAGTTGTAGGAGTGGTTTACACCACTCAAAAAAATCATAGTATTTCTGCGTTCATTAAATCAGTGTCATTCCTATTCTGAAGAAAACCTGGACACTAAAACTTCAATAATTGTCTAAACGTCTTTATCAGTATATACAGTATATGACTATTGAACAAAATAAGAACATTATAATGTTCTTATGTAAAAGAAAATAGGTTTTCTGTTTCTTACTACTTTGTTTTCCTAAATCAAACATTTCCCACAGCTGGAAGCGACGATGGAGGGCTGGTCTGAGGACGACCTAAGCCAAATTCCAATACCGCAACTTTCACACTCGCTCACTCCCCTCGCGTCCTCCACTCGCTCCTCGGCTCCGCCCCCAGCGAGGAGGAGTGGAGGAGGAGAGGATTCAATGCGAGGACAGAGTGGTGGAGTGGATTTGCCTCTAGAATCGGAATGTACTCCGCTGTCATTTCAAAGCGACGGCACATTCCGCGATCACTTATGACGTGAATCAATTCAATTCAATTCAAAGGGCTTTATTGGCATGGGAAAACATACGTTTACATTGCCAAAGCAAAAGTGGTGGAACAATACAGTGTCACACAGCTGGATCACTGGAACTCTGAACCCAGAGCCATACAGTCTACAGAATAGACAATTCATTTTTGTGCATGTAACCGAGGCCAATGTGTATGTATTGGTAACATGTGCAACAAGGCTATTTATTCCTGAAATAGTGAATAAGCCAGGATGCGCACACTTTTATATTATATGATTGTGAATGTGAAGGGAATTCCTGACCTGCCCGCAGCCCGCGTTCCTTTTTGCTCGTATAAATCCCCTCCCCTCCTCGGACAGTCCCTCCTCCGACAGTCTTTGCAAATAACGGACACTATAACAGGAATTATTATAGGTAGTCTCTCTGACTTACATATTCAGTTCAGTCCACATATAAATAAATACATATTTGTCACCGTCATTCATAGCAGTCTGTGCATTCAGGCATGCACAGAGAGAAATTAACTATAGCTTTTGAGGTGCGCACAATATAGCCTACTTTTATTATGCTTATATCACACAACGCAATAAAGCCAGTGGCTTGTTGTGGTCCTTTCACTTTCACATAGGCTATACATAGGCTACTGTATCATTCTGAAGCTCTGCTCTATTAATTCAGCGAAAATGTGTCTCTTCAACAAACAGCAAAGCTTTTTAGTTTAATGTGTGTGCGTGCATGTGTGTGTTGGGTCAGCGCCAGCGTCTCATCAGCCGCAGCGGCCGGCAGCTAGTGGATGGGGGGGGGGGGGTGCATAGTATCGGGTTTCAAGCAGTGTTTTCTGTGCCACATGTGGAGGAGGCGGACTTATGTCACTGGAGAAGGAAAAAAACATGTACACGTGATGCGGAAATCCGCAGCGAGGAGACAACATACCCCACCGAGCCTGCACCTGATGTACACTCGCTCTATGCGGTCTCGGAGAGCCCACTCGGCTCCTCCACTCGACTCCACTCTCCTCCTCGATGGAGCACTTTAACAATCGGAACGTTAACCATTTCCGGGTCAAGCTGGAATGACCCCGAGTGATCGAGTGGGAGTGAGCGAGTGGCCGAGATTTTGGGTATTGGAATTTGGCTCTAGAGAGACGGACACGCCTTGATGACCTCTGACCTAGAGAGATGGACACGCCTTGATGACCTCTGACCTAGAGAGATGGACACGCCTTGATGACCTCTGCATGACCTCTCAGGTGTTTCCATTCTGATGATGACCTTCTGCCACGCCCACCTCCAGCACCTACAGAGAGGCGGAGCCAAACAACAACAACAGACAGTGTAGAGAGAGTCATCGCATAGTTAGCCAGAGAGTTGTTTTACAGGATCAAAACTAAGCTTTATTAGATCATTAGCTACGTTTGCAGCATCAGTACAAAACTTTAATAGTTAAACCAGATCTTTTTACATACTGTATGCTGCAGATCAAACTTCTGTACCTTTCTGAACATTTAAATTATCTGGCTTTTGTCTGAGGACACATTTTATTTTTTAACTTTATTTCATAGCTGTTGGTCAAAATCCAGTGAAATGATTTGCAAATAGTGCAGTATTGTAAAATATGATGATCATATAAAATCATCATATATGACTTACATTATAATCACTTACACAAAATGTTGACATCATGATGATGTTCTCAGCTGGTAATGCATATCTCTGGTTTACGTATGTGCAAGTATTTATTTTCCAGGTCTTCATGTTGTTGTTTATGCACATTCTTCAGGTCTTCTAATGTTCTTGTTAACCCTTCTAAGTCTTTACTTTTGTTGACTACTTCTTTCATCATTATATTGAAAGTGAAATCATATTTCACTTGCATGTCATGTATTTCATCTTCTTGTTTTTGTATGAGATCGTTGTACTCCTTCAGGTATTTGTCTTTGAAGTCATTGTATTCCTCAGCTTGTTTTCTGGCCTCATCTTTGTATTTATTCTCCATCAGCTTCAGTTTTTCTTGATGTTTTTTCTCAAGTTTCTCTCGTTCCTCTTCCTCTTGTTGTCGTATCATTTGTTTTGTCTTCTCGTGTTTTTCTCTTTCCTGATCAATTTCTTCCTGTATCTTTTTAATTTTCTTTTGTTCTTCTTCTCTTCTCTCCTCATCTTCCTGTTGTCTTTTATTCCATGATGCACTTCTTTCCTGCTCCCAATCCTCTTGTTGTTTTCTCATGACCTTTCTTTCATTTTCCAACAATGTTCTGTCCTTTTCTTCTGCTTCCTTTCTCTCTCTCTCCAAGGCCTCAACTTTCTTTTCCCACTCCCTTTGTTTCCTTTCATCCTGTGTGTTCCTTTGCCTGTCCTCCTCATCTCTTCGTTGCTGTTCTTTCTGATCTTTCTGTTTGAACTCATCCACAATTCTCAGTTTTTCCACTTCTTCTCCTTCTTGTCTGTGTTTGTCCTCTTCCTTTCTTTTCCTTTCATGTTCTTTTCTTTCATGTTCAAATTCTTTCTGAAGCCTTTTTATTTTCTTCTCTTCTTCTTCTCTTTTCTCTTTGTCTTCCTGTTCTTTTTTATTCCATCGTTCTCTTTCCTTCTCCCAGGCATCTTTTTGTATTTTCATTTCTTCTGATCCTACATTTTTCTCTTTCTCCAAGACCTTAAGTTTTTTCTCCCACTCCACTTGTTTCTTTTCCTGTTCTTCCTTCCTTTTTCTGTCCTCCATTTCCCTTTTTTCCTGTTCTTTCTTCTTCTCCTGCAGAATTTCCTGTTGTTTCTTTTCTTCTTCTTGTCTCTTTTGATCTCCTTCTCTTCTTTTCTTTTCATGTTTCTGTCTTTCCAGATCAAAATCTTCCTGAAGCCTTTTTATTTTAGTTTGTTCTTCTTCTCTTCTCTTGTCGTCTTCCTGGTTTCTTTTATCCAGCCATGCTTTTCTTTCCTTCTCCCAAGCATCTTGCTGTTCTCCCATTTCTTTTCTCTTGAGTTCCAACTCTCTATCGTTTTCATCAGACACTTTCCGTTTCTCTCTCTCCAAAGCAATGAGTTTTTCATTCCACTCATTGCGTTGATTTTCCTCCAAATCCTTCCGTTTTTTGTCCTCCTCTTCTCTTTTAACACGTTCTCTCTCTTTCCTCACGCTCTCTCTTAATAGAATCCTCCATTTCTTTCAGTTGTGTCTCTCTTGTTTTCCTCTCCTTTTCAATTTCATCTTCCTGCTCTTTCATCCTTCCTTTCATTGTTTGCTTTTCTTCTTCATGTGTTCTTTTCAGCTCCTCCACTTTTCTCTTAATTTCATCTTCCTTCTCTTTTAAAATCTTCTCCGTCTGTTTTTGGATGGCAGCCTCAGCCTCCTCGAACATCTCTGTGGTGTAGCATCCCCCACCATTCTCCTTCAACATCTTCTCAACCTTCATCAGCAGATCACTGACTTGTTCTCTATTGTTTTCTTCTCTATTGTTGAAGACGTGGTACCTTCCTCCACAGTCAGCAATCAGCTTCTTAAATGAATCACCACAGTCTTTCATGTAGTCCTCAATGGACTTGTTCTCATGCTTCAAAGAGTCTCCTCCTGTGAAAAGAATGATGGTGAACTTCTTGGAATCCTTTCCAAAGTTCTTTTGGATTAGCTTCAATGTCTTTTTCTCCTCTTTTGTGTGTCGACCAATCCCTAACACCAACAGGAACACATGAGGTCCTGGGGACAGCATACTGATGCATTTGATAATCTCCTGTTGAACCTCGTCCTGGGACAGAGTTGTGTCAAATAGACCAGGTGTATCAAGTACCACAACTCGACGGCCGTCTACTACAGCCTGTGCTTTCTGGCAAAACTTGGTGACAGAAAATTGACTGGCGTTGGATGTAAATATCGTTTGATTCAAAATAGTGTTTCCTGAGGCACTTTTTCCACTGCCAGTCTTCCCTATCAGGACCATCCTGAGGCTCTGATCGTCAGGATCACCTGAAATATCAAGAGTCATAGAATTAGTTCCATGTTCTTTTGTTTGTTATATTTTATTTGTACATATAGGCTGAATTATATTGTTTTATTTGTCCTATTAATCATTTATATTAAAACAGTCCATATCAAGTCAAGTTTATATGGAACAATGGCAGGTTTATTTGTTGTAGAGCGTCTTTAAAAATATAGATGTTAATGTTTCTGAACTAATGATATTTTGAAGTTAATTAAATGTCATCTATTCTAAGGTGCATTCAAATATAAAGCAGTTTTGACCAAACTCAGATTGTAGGCCTACTGCCAAGAGTCTTACTAGTGAAGCTAGCCTCGATGACGTTGCAGGCATATGCAAAGACTAAATATGTAATTTAGATAGCATGTTATGGAGAGATGCCAGGTCATTATTGATCTGGCATCCCATAGAATTCTATAGTGTTTATAGTTTAAATGTACAGATATTCTACTATTAGACATAATTATATTAGGTTCTTAGTTTACTGATCCTATAGATGACTCTTTCTATGCATGTGATGTATTACCATGTGTTGTTCTTGCTTACTGTAAGTCGCTCTGGAGCGTCTGATGCATGTCTAAATTGTAAACAGTGCAGTGGTTGCTCTTATAGAGGCTGGAAATATAAGTAGGAGTTGCCCAACAATGCCTTGAGAATAAATAGCATGCATTTACTTCATAGGCTATCCTACAGATTTATATGAAGTGCAGTGGTGAATGTTTTGCTAAATGTAACCATGTCATAGTGAGGGAACGCTTTTTAAATGGAAATAAGAACCCATTTGAGGTCTTCAACAAATATGCACAAGAGGTGAATGAAGGGATATTTCACTTTAAAGTTGTTCAATTCAGTGAATAGAGGAAAGAAGCGCTGCCGTGGTCCTTTGTTGTGAACTGAAAACAGGTGCTTGTTGGCGAGGGTTCAAACATGAAAAGATAAAAAAGGGGTCCAAGGCACTCTGTTCCAGTCAAGTGAAAAAGTATTCATTGTATGGCATGGCAAAGACCATTAAAAATGGACCAACACGTTACATTTTGTACCTTTTCTGGTTCAATTCAGTATTCAAGCGTGTCCCTCTCCCCACATACAATTATATATCCCTTTAATATCCCTTTAAGACACTCAAAAGTAGTACTGTATACTTACGAGTTCGGGGTTTTTTCAACTTCTTTCCATCAGCCTGTAGTTTGGTGATGAGTTTGTCTTGTTGTATGATCTTCTCCATCTGGGCATTGATAAACATTTCTCTTGTGAAGCAAAGTGGTTTACCCTCCAGAGGACTCATCTTTTCCACAGCATCCAACAACTCAGGAACTTGCTTGTTGTTCTTAATGTTGAATACAGTGTAGCGGCCTCCATAGCTCTTACACAGCTCCTTAATGCCTTTGTCTTCCTCAACAAGGTTGGCAAAAGCTGGAGCATTTGGATCAGATTCTACAGTCAACAGAACCCTGGTGAAGTCTCTGATCTCAGAGGTGAATACATGCTGGATGCTCTGTAACTCTTCCTTGTCTTCATCGGTGAGGGGCCTCAGAGGAACGGCCAACAGGAAGGCATGCACGCCCTCAGGATCACAGAGAGAGACACACCTCAACGCATTGTGAAGCATTGCTTCGGATGTTTCATCCAAGGAAGGCAGTTCCACCAAGGTCACTGAGCGGCCACACACCTCTGCCTGTCTCTTCACACACTCTGTAGGGGAACTAGACCCTGAGCTGTACTGGATCTGACCTAGAATGGTGTTGGCTGCAGAGGTCTTCCCAGGTCCTCTTGTGCCACACAGAACCAGGTTCAGAGGAGGGTTGGACTTTGGTGTCATCGCACCGCTACCTTTAACAGAGGTAAGGCATCTTCCTTTGTGTTCACTCACAATGTTCTCCATCTTCTCCATCAGTGATGGAATTTGATCTTCAGTCATGCTGTGAAGTCTTCCTCCACAGTCTTCAATGGTCTGTTTTACAGGGGTGTTGTCTTCATGTCCCTCATCAGTTTGGATGACAATGAAGTTGTGAAAGTCCTCTTGATGAAACGAAGCCATGATGAATTTCACTGTGTCTCTGTCTTCCTCAGTAAAGTCATTAGGCTTCAACAGCAGCAGGAATACATTTGGTCGAGGTGAACAATCCGATGAACAGATCTCCTTGATTTCTTTTCTCACTTTTCCAACAGATTGACTGAAGAGGTCTGTGGTTTTCACTACTCTGACAGCTTTTCCCTGCCACTCACCATCTGCCTTGGTTCTACTGCAGTGTTGAAAGCGACTGACATTAACACTAAAACCCTTTTTGACGATTGCCTTGCCCAGTATTGTCTTTTTGTTGTCACTTTTCCCAAGAAGCACAATCCTGAGTCCAGAATCTACAAAAAAGTGTTTTAAAAAACAATTTTGACTATTTTGCACTAACTCATTGCATTCAGTAAAATAGTTAAAACATAGATTAGCAGCAGTCTGATATCTACAAAGGTTCTACTAAGTGTTGAGATTTCAAATTGAATTATAAACATACTTAAAATACATTAGACACTGCTAATAACACTGTATAATTCTAATTATAAGAACACATACATAGCCATAGTGCTTTATAACCATCATAACACATTAAAGAGTCGACATAAAAGAATGTAAATGTAAATTTTCTTCTCTTTTTTTAGGTTTTCTGATCTCAACAAAATTGATTGCACACAGATAACTTTTAAACCAGTGTAAAGTTTAAACACGTGTCTGCAGCCAATACTAAGGACAGTCGTGCCCATCGGGAGTAGGAACGTGCTTGGAACTATACCGTTGGGGAAATTACCTTTTGGAAGCAGATGCCGGCTACGGGAGTCGGACAAAGACCGACTCCGGTGAGATCGTTTCAAACGTGTTCCTTGTTGGAGTAGAAGCTTTAAGGGCTACCCCGTTCACGTTTTCGTTTGGACTGTTTTGGGTGGAAGAACTTTTAGTTTCGTGGGATTAAAGGTTTAAAGATTTACGAGCGCGGGTGACTTTTGTTTGTGGATTGTTGGTTTAATTTTGTTTACCTGTTGATCTTTTATTTAGTAGGGAGAGAGACAGGGACAGACTTCGTTTGCGAAGTGTATTGTTTGGAGTACCTTACCATTGTTGTTTCGATAATTGCATTTTGAGCGTCTATATAAATACTACATAATATAACCCTACGATCCCGTTGTTTTTATTCCTTAGTTAATAATTTGCCTTGTATAGTAAAGGGTGATTGTTACACTGCAGTATAACTTATAAGGTCACCTATAATTATAAAACTTCAAAATTGCTGTTTTGGCAAGGATCATGTGTACCCATTCTGCAAACTGTTAATACAATTTCAATCAATCAAAATCAATCAATCAATCGTTTCACAATCGTGTGTGTGTGTGTGTGTGTGTGTGTGTGTGTGTGTGTGTGTGTGTGTGTGTGTGTGTGGGTGTGTGTGTGTGCGCGTGCGCCAGGCTAGACCTGATAAACTCCTCTCCTCTCCCACTGGTTATGAAGCTGAAGCGATTGGGCAGGTAGCCCTGTCCAAAATACAACATCTCTTTTCCAATGTTCATATACCAAAGAAAGTACTGTATGACTTGAACAACAAAACCATACAGCGAGTGAGAGAATGGTTTGGCCTGAGCACAGGCCTGACACACAACCCGTGACTTCATATTTCACAGTAAGCGGGAGGGAGGGCTCGGGGTACCGGGACATTGAATGGACATATATATCCTTGGGTTAAAAAAGAAGCCCAGTGGTAAATTGGATACCAACGCAACTGGTTTTGGTGTAAACTCTGACTGGAAACGCAGCGATTGATGAGGACGTTCTCATCTTCACAGTAAAGGCACGCCTCGTGCTAACAACCAAACTGAATCTATCCCTCTGGTATCCCAATAATCATGACCCTCACTGTCTACACCAGAGGTTCTCAACGTTTTTGGCCGGGGACCCCCGGAAATGCTTTGGCAATGTCTCGGGACCCCCGCCCCGCCCCCTCCCGACCCCCAATATAAATTGACTGCTACAATAACCTGAAACCATTTTGGGCGGGAACCCCTTTTGGTGTTTTAAGCATTGTTATAATTTAGCTATTGAAAAATAGCAGATCTACAAGCTCATAGCGCGCCACCGAGTGGCGCGCTACGAGCTTGTAGGTCTGTTATTTTTGAAAAATCGTGAAAATATATATATATATTTTTGAAAATAATTTGGGGACCCCCTAAAATAATTTGGCGACCCCCCGAGGGGTCGCGACCCACGGGTTGAGAACCCCTGGTCTACACCATGGACAGCATCAGACCATAGAGTCTATGTCCCATATATTAAACACCTGTAATATTTACAAAGGACTGTATATAGCCAGGCATGATAGAATTGTTAACATTATTGCCAAAGATGTGTCGCCTATGTTTGATTCCTCTGTTGTGTTTCACAAAAACTCCTGTGTGAAACCAGAAATGTTTCAATGCAATGACCCAACAGAGAACAGCAGAGAGGTTTTTCTATTGGAAGTTGGCTGTGCTTTTGATTCAAGTTTAGAGGAAGCTTTCCTTACTAAACAAGTAAAATATCAACCATTAGTACAGGCCATTATACAACTGGGCTATACGTGTCAGCTCATTGTTTTTATATTTGGCAGCCTGGGCCATGTCCACAGGCTAGTGGTCAGAGGCTTGAGGATTATGGGGTTGTCCAAGTGTAAAGCAAAGCAGCTTGCAACATACTGTTCAATCTCCTCCATTATAGGGAGTCGATCAATTTGGAGGAGAAGGTGCTTTTTGTTAACCTGACTCCTTTCGGTGTTGGTAATATGACAGACTGAAGTGACCAATGTTGGCTGTGAATAAGTTCATGTGTTGCCTATATTCTGTACATTTAGGGCTTGTTTGGACTCAAGCACTGAGACACATGTTTCGAGTGTGTGGAATATCAATTCCTGATGAAGACACGAAACGTTGATTCCTGAACATGTATTAAATAAAATACTGGGAGCTTAACCACGGTGAGCAGACATCCAATCTTCTTTCTGTATGTATATTTTTGTCCAGCACCCATACACATTTTTTGAGAAGTGCATGCTTCCCGTCTGGAATATCAATAGCAACTGAAAATATCTGTACCCTTGATAATGTTTTTTATAAATGTGTGTGTGTGTGCGTGCAAATATATACAGTACACCTCACAAAGTGTGCACAGGAGGGAAGCGCAAGGATCAGTGTGGACAGCCTGGACTTTAACAAAAGATCCTCCACATCATCATCCTCTGGACAACATCGTTGCTGTGGCCACCACCAACAACTTTTATATATTCCAGGACAAACTGGACTAGCATTTGCTGAACCAGTCAGATGATCAGATCCCAGTTTGGCCAAGACAGAGGGAGACTCACACAAACCAAGTCAATTAACAACTTTTATATTAATTAAAAGGGAATGACACAAGAGGATAACTTAGAATAACAGTGACATACAGTATGTCGGCGGTATGATCAGCAGTATTTGTGCATGAGTGTAATGCTGTCTGGTGCAGCAATACAAACAACAATTCAACAGTAAAGGGTGTATGTCTTATCAAGCATGTCCAGAGTACATTAACTATAACCACACAATAATTATGTGAGCATCCACACTAATGAACGACACGTTCTGTAAATAATGGCACCAAAGCACGACGGAGCCCATCCTCCTTAAAGTGCTGCTGAAAGACACATCATGCAATATGAATAATCTGACTATGATTATTCATTATAAAAATAAAATCATCATCATTGAACTCAGAGAGGCTTAGTGTCCCTTGTGTTGTTGGTTTTGTTGCTGATGTATTCCAATGTTCTATACATTATTAAAAAATCATAGTATTTCTGCGTTCATTAAATCAGTGTCCTTCCTATTCTGAAGAAAACCTGGACACTAAAACTTCAATAATTGTCTAAACGTCTTTATCAGTATATACAGTATATGACTATTGAACAAAATAAGAACATTATAATGTTCTTATGTAAAAGAAAATAGGTTTTCTGTTTCTTACTACTTTGTTTTCCTAAATCAAAGAGACGATGGAGGGCTGGTCTGAGGACGACCTAGAGAGATGGACACGCCTTGATGACCTCTGACCTAGAGCGATGGACACGCCTTGATGACCTCTGACCTAGAGATGGACACGCCTTGATGACCTCTGGTCTGAGGATGACCTAGAGAGATGGACACGCCTTGATGACCTCTGCATGGCTCAGGTGTTTCCATTCTGCTGATGACCTTCTGCCACGCCCACCTGCAGAGAGGCGGAGCCAAACAACAGACAGTCAGACAAGACAGACAGTGTAGAGAGTCATCATAGTTAGACAGATCAACACTAGACCCTGTTTGGAACCTCACTCTTCCACGATAGCTCCAAGATGAGGTCCCACTGTGCAGAGGTAGAGTCCCACTGTGCAGAGGGCAAACTCTGTCTTTTAAAGTGAACGTGTATGGTGGCACCTGGACCTGGGGTTTATGCTAACAGCTAGCTGCAATAAAGGAGTTAAGTTAAGTTAATGTATTTATTTATTTATTTATTATTATTTTTTTGAGGGGATGACTGTCTTTTGATTTGTCTGTCTGAATGCCTGCAGGGGGAATGGATTTGTTCTGAAGCTGGATAGGTAGCTATTTAAATTTGCAACCATACAGCGGGTAGCCTATAGCCTATCCTTCCTCGTAAGTTGGCTATATAGTAAAGGCATTTTATCAGGTATTTGACCAATCTGGGAACTAAATCCTTACCAATACATTTCTTCACCCATGTGTTTCTAAAGGTGTCTAATAACATATACTAAAAGTTTGAAATTCAACTCCTGTGGGAAATTGAGTTATTAGCATAATATGTGACCATACCCTTAACATCCTATATAAGGCAAAAAAGTCCACATTTCATCATTCTTTAAGTAGCATGTGACATATGAAACTAGGGGGTTTTCATGATTCTGAATCCATTCCAATCATTAGTTTTGCACAAAAAACACTCCTTGGGCTAAATTAGGCCATATCCACTTGACCAAATGTGCTGACCTCATCACGTTTGTGAGGCCGTTTTCCTCCCAAGAAGTGTTTTTTGTGCAAAACTAATGCTTGGAATGGATTCAGAATCATGAAAACCCCCTAGTTTCATATGTCACATGCTACTTAAAGAATTGTGAAATTTGGACTTTTTTGCCTTATATAGGATGTTATGGGTATGGTCACATATTATGCTAATAACTCAATTTCCCACGGGAGTTGAATTTCAAACTTTTAGTACATGTTATTAGACACCTTTAGAAACACATTGGTGAAGACATTTCTTGGTAACGATTTAGTTCCCAGATTTAGTATGAATGGTTAATTTGATGATGTTGTCAATAATCCTACCAACCAACTAGTTCATGATGGGATAATTAGAGAAGCCTACAGTAGCTTATTATAATTACGAATAAATGTGGCACATCTATACCTTGCACTGGTGACAGGTTTGGAGTGTGTGGTTTCTATCCTCCTTGGAATATGGAAGCATGTCCATGAAAAGATTTAAACAGTGCTCAGCCTAGATCTGATGATCCAGACCTGCTATTAATCTGATTGACTGACTTATTTAAATGGCCTGGGCACCAAATTTAGCCTACACCATTGCAAATACTAGGCAGGATATATGCTTGTCATTGTCACTTGGAAATAAAATAGGCGTGCATGTCCAACATATGTCAAAATCAAAATGTTATATTATCACAGAGATTGTTTTATACGCGTCTGATCTCCCGCTGCGGTCCAGTGGTCAAATTAATCTCGCACATATGAGCTTGCATGCTTTAACAGAGCCAGTAAAGCACTGATTGATTAAGCATCTAACTTGTAACATTGTAAACATATTGCAATGGGCCCTATTATGCGTGTCTTAAGTACCAGGTCTTATGACTTAACTTAAGACCTGGAGGCGTGGTCAATGCTGTTTGGCCACTCAGAATAGCCAAATGGCATTGATCACGCCTCCAGGTCTTAAGTTAAGTAATAAGACCTGGTACTTAAGACATGCATAATAGGGCCCAAATTGTGTTTTTAATAGCATGACTTTAAATGTCTGTTTGTACAGTTGGAAATATCCTACCAATTTCATATTACACATCGTATGTATGTATGCCTTTTCAATTTGTATTATGTATTACTTATATAGTTATTAGGAGTGAATACATAACTAAATTGACCATTTTTGTGTGTAAATCGCATTGATAAATGAGGGCCTATGAGAATGACATTCAAATTATTTGCAGATTGCAAAACAGTATTGTAACATATAATGATCATATCAAATTATGTGATTGACTTATGAATACAGTATAATCACTTACACAAAATGTATCATGATGATGTTCTCAGCTGATAATGCAAGACCCTTCATGCTTCTTCTTAAAGTCTTCTAATACTCTTACTTTCTCCCTCTCGCTTTGTAATTCTCCCTCTTTCCTGTCTGCTTTCATCATCATAAGAACACCTGTTATTCGGGTAATATTCAGTTATGCGGCTTGGATCTGTTGACTCTGTTCTCTATCTTCTTCTTCTTCCTTCTGTCTCATATATTCCACTTTCACGAAGTTTTTGAACTCATTGTATTCCTCAGCTTGTATTCTGGCCTCATATTTGTATTTGTTCTCCATCAGCTCCAGTTTTTCTCGATGGTCTTCCTCAAGTTTCTCTCGTTCCTCTTCTTCTTGTTGTTGTATCTTTTGAACCTCTTCTTTTTTTGCCTTCTCATGCTTTTCTTTTTCCTGATCAAATTTTTGCTGAATCTTTTTGATTTTCTTTTGTTCTTCTTCTCTTCTCTCCTCATCTTCCTGTTGTCTTTTATTCCATGATGCACTTTTTTCCTGCTCCCAATCCTCTTGTTGTTTTCTCATGACCTCTCTTTCATTTTCCAACAATGTTCTGTCCCTTTCTTCTGCTTCCTTTCTCTCTCTATCCAAGGCCTCAACTTTATTTTCCCACTCCCTTTGTTTCCTTTCATCCTGTGTGTTCCTTTGCCTGTCCTCCTCGTCTCTTCTTTGCTGTTCTTTCTGATCTTTCTGTTTGAACTCATCCACAATTCTCAGTTTTTCCACTTCTTCTCCTTCTTGTCTGTGTTTGTCCTCTTCTTTTCTTTTCCTTTCATGTTCTTTTCTTTCACGTTCAAATTCTTTCTGAAGCCTTTTTATTTTCTTCTCTTCTTCTTCTCTCCTGTCTTTGTCTTCCCGTTCTTTTTTATTCCATCGTTCTCTTTCCTTCTCCCAGGCATCTTTTTGTATTTTCATTTCTTCTGATCCTACATTTTTCTCTCTCTCCAAGACCTTACGTTTTTTATCCCACTCCAGTAGTTTATTTTCCTGTTCTTCCTTCCTTTTTCTGTCCTCCATTTCCCTTTTTTCCTGTTCTTTCTTCTTCTCCTGCAGAATTGCCTGTTGTTTCTTGTCTTCTTCTTGTCTCTTTTGATCTTCTTCTCTTCTTTTCTTTTCATGTTTTTCTCTTTCCAGATCAAATGCTTCCTGAAGCTTTTTTATTTTATTTTGTTCATCTTCTCTTCTCTTGTCGTCTTCCTGGTTTCTTTTATCCAGCCATGCTCTTCTTTCCTGCTCCCAAGCATCTTGCTGTTCTCCCATTTCTTTTCTCTTGAGTTCCAACTCTCTATCGTTTTCATCAGACACTTTCCGTTTCTCTCTCTCCAAAGCAATGAGTTTTTCATTCCACTCATTGCGTTGATTTTCCTCCAAATCCTTCCGTTTTTTGTCCTCCTCTTCTCTTTCAACACGTTCTCTCTCTCTTTCCTCACGCTCTCTCTTAATAGAATCCTCCTTTTCTTTCAGTTGTGTCTCTCTTTTTTTCCTCTCCTTTTCAATTTCATCTTCCTGCTCTTTCATCCTTCCTTTCATTGTTTGCTTTTCTTCTTCATGTGTTATTTTCAGCTCCTCCACTTCTCTCTTCATTTCATCTTCCTTCTCTTTTAAAATCTTCTCCATCTGTTTTTGGATGGCTGCCTCAGCCTCCTGGAACATCTCTGTGGTGTAGCATCCCCCACCATTCTCCTTCACCATCATCTCAACCTTCATCAGCAGATCACTGACTTGTTCTCTATTGTTTTCATCAATATTGTTGAAGACGTGGTACCTTCTTCCGCAGTCAGCAATCAGCTTCTTAAATGAATCACCACACTCCTCGTTGATGTAGTCCTCAATGGACTGATTATTACGCTTCAATATGTCTCCTCCTGTGAAAAGAATGATGGTGAACTTCTTGGAATCCTTTCCAAAGGCATCCTGGATTAGCATCAATGTCTTATTCTCCTCTTCTGTGAGTCGACCAATCCCTAACACCAACAGGAACACATGAGGTCCTGGGGACACCAGACTGATGCATTTGATCATCTCCTGTTGAACCTCCTCCTGGGACAGACTTGTGTCAAACAGACCAGGTGTATCAAGTACCACAACTCGACGGCCGTCTACTTCAACCTGTGCTTTCTGGCAAAACTTGGTGACAGAAAATTGACTGGCTTTGGATGTAAATGTCCTCCGATCCAAAATAGTGTTTGCTGTGGCGCTTTTTCCACTGCCAGTCTTTCCTATCAGGACCATCCTGAGGCTCTGATCGTCAGGATCACCTGAAATATCAAGAGGCATAGAATTAGTTCCATGTTCTTTTGTTTGTTATATTGTATGTGTACATACAGGCTGAATTATATTGTTTTATTTGTCCTATTAATCATTGATATTAAAACAGTCCATATCAAGTCAAGGTTATATGGAACAATGGCAGGTTTATCTTTTGTAGAGCGTCTTTGTTAATGTATCTGAACTAATGATATTTTGAAGTTCATTAAATGTCATCTAAGGTGCAAACCAATATAAAGCAGTTTTGACCGAACTCAGATTGTAGGCCTACGGCCAAGAGTCTTACTAGTGAAGCTAGCCTTGATGACATTGCAGGCATATGCAAAGACTAAATATGTAATTTAGATAACAAGTTATGGAGATAGATCTCAGGTCATTATTGATCTGGCATCCTATAGAATTATAGTGTTTATAGTTTAAATGTACAGATATTCTACTATTAGACATAATTATATTAGGTTCTTAGTTTACTTATGATCCTATAGATGACTCTTTCTACGCATTTGATATTTTATCATGTGTTCTTGCTTACTGTAAGTTGCTGGAGCGTCTGATAAATGTCTAAATTGTAAACAGTAGTGATCAAGTGCAGTGGTTGCTCTTATAGAGTCTGGAAATGTAGGAGTTGCCCAACAACGCCTCGAGAATAAATAGCCTGCATTTACCTCATAGGCTACCTACAGTTTCATATGAAGTGCAGTGGTGAATGTTTTGCTAGTAACAGTGCATGCTAAAAGCATGTAAACCATGTCATAGTGAGGGAATGCATTTTAAATGGAAATAAGAACCCATTTGAGGTATTTTCAACAAATATGCATATGGATATTTCACTTTAAAGTTGTTCGATTCAGTATTCAGCGTGTTTTCCCCCCAATTAAATATCCCTTTAAGACACTCAAAAGTAATACTGTATACTTACGAGTTCTGGGTTTTTCCAACTTCTTTCCTTCAGCCTGTAGTTTGGTGATGAGTTTGTCTTGTTGTATGATCTTCTCCATCTGGGCATTGATAAACATTTCTCTTGTGAAGCAAAGTGGTTTACCCTCCTGAGGTCTCATCTTTTCCACAGCATCCAACAACTCAGGAACTTGCTTGTTGTTTTTAATGTTGAATACAGTGCATCTGTCTGCATAGCTCTTACACATCTCTTTAATGCCTTTGTCTTCCTCAACAAGGTTGGCAAAAGCTGGATCATTTGGATCAGATTCTACAGTCAACAGAACCATGGTGAAGTCATTGATCTCAGAGGTGAATACATGCTGGATGCTCTGTAACTCTGCCTTGTCTTCATCGGTGAGCGGACCGAGAGGAACGGCCAACAGGAAGGCATGCACGCCCTCAGGATCACAGAGAGAGACACATCTCAACGCATTGTGAAGCATTGCTTCGGATGTTTCATCCAAGGAAGGCAGTTCCACCAGGGTCACTGAGCGGCCACACACCTCTGCCTGTCTCTTCACACACTCTGTAGGGGAACTAGACCCTGAGCTGTACTGGATCTGACCTAGAATGGTGTTGGCTGCGGAAGTCTTCACAGATCCTCTTGTGCCACACAGAACCAGGTTCAGATGAGGGTTGGATTTTGGTCTCATCTTGTTGTTACCTTTAACAGAGGTAAGGCATCTTCCTTTGTGTTCACTCACAATGCTCTCCATCTCGTCCATCAGTGATGAAATTTTGGTCATGTTGTGAAGTCTTCCACAGTCTGCAATGATCAGGTGTACAGCTACAGCCTCCTGGGTGTTTGGTTGAAACTCATCTGTTATGATGACAATGCAGTTGTTCAAGTCCTCTTGATGGAACGAAGTCATGATGAACTTCAGTGTGTGTCTGTCTTCCTCAGTAAATTCATTGGGCTTCAACAGCAGCAGGAATACATTTGGTCCATGGGGTGAACAATCAGAAGAACAGATCTCCTTGATTTCTTTTCTCACTTTTCCAACAGATTGACTGAAGAGGTTTGTGGTTTTCACTACTTTGACAGACTTTCCCTTCCACTCTCCATCTGCCACCTGCTTGGTTGGACTTTGGCTGACATTAAGGCGACTAAGCAATGACCAACCTTGATTTTTGATGATTGAGTTGCTAAGTATTGTCTTTTTTTTGTCACTTTTCCCAAGAAGCACAATCCTGAGTCCAGAATCTACAAAAAGAGTGTTTTAAAAAACATGTTTGACTCATTGCATTAATTAAATTAATTAAGACATAGATCAGAGACATTCTGATTTCTACAAAGGTTCTACTAAGTGCATTATGCATTAGGCTATGTTTTTACCACAGTATCACAGTCACTCAAAGGTTGCAATTTGAAATGGAATTATAAATATACTCACAACACTGTATAATTATAGTTATATTAACTCTATAGTGCTTTATAACAATCATAGCACTATAAAGCAATCGATAATTACTTTTAAGCTCAAATATATTACACTTCATCGTTGATGGACTCTCACAGACCTTTTGGTAAGATCATAGTGCATTCTAAGTAACATAGTTATAATATATTATATTGATCTTATAATGTATTGTGTTGAATGCCATGATGTCCAACACTTACCAGCAGCTCTTTCTGGACCCGATCTCACAGCATCTGGTCTCTGGCTGTCATCAGTGCTGGTGAGAGCACTGGCATCAACATAGAAATCACAGTGGACGTGTTGTTCATGGTTCTCCTTAACAACTTGACCCAATCGTGTCAACAGCTCTTGGTGGTCAAGGTTCCGCTGCTCTACATGCCTGAACCTACATTTCCTGATCATGTCTTGTAGTGAAGGATACTTCACATAGTTTAACAAGAGACCTGCACTTTGCTGTCTGGGTGTTGAGACTAATACAAGTGAATGATCAAATGAGCAAAGACTGAGGGTTTCAAGAATGCTCTGTAACCTGATTCTTTGTTCTTCAGTGAAGTCTTCAGGCTGAAGCACCAGTAGAAACACGTGAGGTCCAGGATCAGAACATCTAACACAGCTTTGGATCTTCTCTGTCAGTTCTTCATTAGAGATGTTGGAATCTAGCAGGTCTGGAGTGTTGATGACCATCATCTGACTGTTCTCACCTACACCACCAACTCTTAGACAGTCTCTGAGAGGACCAGTGAACACATACTCTCCCAGAAGGAGGTCCCCAACTCTGTTCCTCTCTGACTGGTTATTCCCTAACAGAACAACCCTCACCTCAGACACTGAAATGAAAACATTACATTAATACATAATTATAATAATTAGGCTTTGTATTAATTCTCTCTCTCTCTCTCTCTCTCTGAGTGATTGTACTCAGGGGGTAGGAGTGACCGGATGTTCAAACCCTGTGGGCTCCCCCAGAGTTAGTGTTGAAGTGTCCTAGAAGTGTCTCAACGTTTTTGGCCGGGGACCCCCGGAAATGCTTTGGCAATGTCTCGGGACCCCCGCCCCCTCCCGACCCCCAATATAAATTGACTGCTACAATAACCACAATAGAGACAATACACCATAAATAAATACTGAAACCAGATATAATCATCAGGGAAGGTGTATGCATGTACTATGTGTACTATGTAAACTCTTCATTTCCACTTTCCAGCCATTCAGTTGCAAAAATAAATAAATAATAATAATAATTTGGGGACCCCCAAAATAATTTGGTGACCCCCTGAGGGGTCGCGACCCACAGGTTGAGAACCCCTGTCCTAGAGCAGGACACTGAACTCCTAATTGCTCCTGATGTGCAGGTTGGTGCCTTCCATGGTTTCCTCCAGTAGCTGGGTCTGAATTCGTCCAAAATCAACAAGATCGTGCACTTGGTGCCAAGCGAAACTTCTCTGCCCCCAGCCAAGTTTTTGATTTTTGGTATGATGGTAGGTATGGTTATAAGGTTTTCAAAAACCATCGCAAACGAGTTCGCAGCGCCCCCTAGTGGTCTGTTGTCACCAAGTGCACAATTTTAACGAATTCAGACCCAGCTACAGCATCAGTGTGTGTTGTGAATGTGTGTGTGAATGTGTGAATGTAATGCACAATCTCTGTAAAGCGCCTGGGATAATGTCACCATACAAATGCAACCATTTACAATTTATATATTGTGAGATCATCTGTATCAGATTAAATTATTACAACTATATGCTGAGTGATAACTTCAAATATTCATATAGAATATTGCAAAAATATCAAACCCTAATAAATGTTGTGATTCAGTTCAGTTGTACTCACTGTCAGGAGGTAGCATCTCGTAGCTGTCGGTCCGTTTCAGAGGTTTCCCATGCCGGCCTCCTGTGATACATTGATTTAAGTCAACCCATATTCAAAAGCACAACAAAAAAGATGTATTAGTGTTGTGTGCATTAGCCTATGTTTGTGTAGCCTCGGCCGTGAAGCGAACCCGGGACCTCATATCAACAAGCCGCACCAGTCGGCTAAACAGCCATGGCTTGACTGGTAAGCAGCAACGCAGCCACCTATAGCCTACATCTGTATCACAGTCACTTAAAAATGAGGTGCCACAACCTTTGTATTTTTTTCAGTTGTTCATGTGTCAGTAATGGTTTGGTGAGGTTGGTGAGGTGGCAGTACCATGCCGATAGGGAAACAAAATACGCCCTCGTAATACTTTTCTCTGCGGCTCTGCTGCTTAACACTCCGAACGGCAAAAACGGAGGTCTCCGTCCTATCAAACAATCCCGCTCGTCGCCCAGGACGGAGATTAATCACAGGACGGAACATTAATCATATCATAATCGAGCGCCAGTGTTGGGGAAGTTAATTTATTGGTAACACTTTATATTAAGGTCGTCTTTATAATGCATTATAGCGCATTTATAATGCCTTATAATGTGTTATAAATGTTTATAATCATGTATAACAATTTATAACCACATTTATAACATAAGTGCTGGTCATAATGCATTATTATGCTCAGTGGAACTATCATAACTATATGCATTATAACCAATATTAAATGGAATAATGTCTTATAAACATCAATAATATGCTATAGCAGGACTTTGAGACCTTTAAGTAAAGTGGCAACATACTTTAATGGTTATTAGCAGTTGTATCATTTTATAATACCCTATAGCATGACTTTGTGACCTTTAAGTAAAGTGACAAAACTTTGTATAATATGCTATAGCATATTATTGATGTTTATAAGACATTATTCCATTTAATACACATTGGTTATAATGCATTATGACACAGACATTACAGCACTTCTCTATGTGCCTTTATAACCACCTAAGTTATAATAGTTATAATGTGCTGTTCCACTGAGCATAATAATGCATTATGACCAGCACCAGTTTGTTATAAATGTGGTTATAAGTTGTTATACATAATTACAAACATTTATAACAAGTGTTATAATGCCTTATAAGCACATTATAATGCATTACAAATGAGCGTATAATGCATTATAAAGGCGACCTTAATATAAAGTGTTACCAATTTATTTTATGAAGTAGTTCAGTTCACAGTTCAGAAATTTGAAATCATTGTTCATTGCACAAAACAACAACACCAGGCTGGTGTTGTTGTCAAACATTCCTGATATAATATCAGGAATTTCATAATATTATTATTATTATTATTACCTGTGCTTGATGCTGGTCCTGCTGCCACTTCTGCCTCCTCCTCCCCATCTGTCACTCTCTGTCATGCAACTGTATGGTCTTGGTTGTTTTTCTAACTTTGTCTTTAATGACATTATCTTCTTCAACTCTTAATGTTGGTTGCGTTGCCATTTTGCTTATATATATTTTTAGCGCATTCTTAAAAGTTGCGGCAATAGCCTCTGTGTTAGCAACAGTGCTAACAGATGGGCTAGGGACTGCACTCACTGCAGAGGCAACAGCAGCGATAGCCTCTGTGTTAGCAACAGTGCTAACAGATGTGCTAGGGACTGCACTCACTGCAGAGGCAGAAGCAGCACTAGGCTTGCTTTTGCTTATAGGCTTAAAGAAAGGATGCATGTCGCTCTCTTTCTTGCTACCAACAGAGTGAGCAGACGGGAGCACACAGAGAGAGTGATTGTGTGAAATAAAGTTTATTTAGAAAATAATCACTGAAACGTATTTTACCATTGTCTGTGTTTGAGCATGTAGAACTCCTGATTCGTGGTTATGTGTAGGGGGTTTTCGACGCAGCTCATTCTCCTCAGTGTGTGCCCTGTGTTGTGTTCTGAACACTTCTCTGTTGTGCTAATTTTGCTAGACGTCGGGTCCCTCCGCCTCGCTACCGAGACACAACTTTTGCGGTATGCGTTCATTGTTGGGTCTAAAAATGCTGCGCAGTGCCCACCCAATCAGAAACGGTACAGATATTTCATGATATTTTTTATAGGCAAAAAAATAAAGGATCCCCATAACTTTTGATTGGGTGGGCAGGACGCACGTTTGGGTGGGCTGTGCCCACCCCTGCCCCCCCCTAGAACCGGCCCTGAATATAAACATGTTTTTGAAGCATTTTGTTCCAAAAATGTGTTTTGCAAAAATCAACCTGTTGGTGGCGCTATAACAGGCCAATGTGAAAAGGGTGGGATATATTCCTCAGCCTAGTAAGAAAATGTGTGAAAGATTTCACGTAAATTGGATGCTGCGTTCATGATTTGAGGCTTTTGTTCAAAACGGGGCAATCTTGCAAACTGTGAAAGCCAATTATAGCCAATTAGGATGGAATATGAAATATCGGACAGATCCGACTTGAGCACATGACCATAGAGATACTGTGTAACGATTTGTGAGATTTTTGGACAGAATCTGGAGGAGTAATATCAAAAAAATTGTTTTACAAAAGTCGGCCTCCTGGTGGCGCTATAAAAGGCAGATGCGGAAAATGCAGGTCAAAGGTTTGTCCTTGGCCTCTAGGGAGTGTGCATGCAACGTTTCACGCAGATCGGTGCAGTTTTAGGTAAACAATGTGAAAAGCTGCCTCATGGTGGCGCTATAACAGGCCGTTCTGGAAAATGTGGGGCAGAGGTTCATCGTTGGCATCCAGGGAGTGTGTGTGCAAAGTTTGGCATTGATCGGGCCAACGGTGCCGGAGATTAGCTGGTAACGGACGGACGGAAGGACGGACGGACGGACGGAAGGAAGGACACACACACACACGGACGGAGTGCAAAACATACTCTCTCCCCATGCCTTCGGCCTGGTGGAGACAATTAATTCAGAAGTAATGTTTTTTGCTGCGTGTTTACATGGGAAATGGTCATTCCGAATGAGTGTTTACATGGACGATACTTTTAAATCCTATTATTTCATTCCACATCAGGTTTGAGGCTGGGAAGGCTTCTGATTGGATAGGGGGCGGGGCGGATATGTTTAGGTCCAGTGGTGGAAAGTAAATAAGTACATTTACTTAAGTACTCTACTAAAGTACAATTTTGAGGTATTTCTAGTTTACTTGAGTATTTACCAATACTTTTACTTCTACTCCACTACATTTTAGGTAAAAAAGAAAATCTCAGAGATGTGAAATTAAACATGTCTAATTACTTATAATTAATCGCAAAACAAGAGCATAATATAGCCATACCAATTACATGGAAACAAGCATGCACAGAAAGACCAGAATGAACTTAAATCCGAATGAGTGTTTACATGAGTCCAAAATTGTTTCAATAGGATTTAAAAATGGAATAAACCGGTCAGTTACATCAGATTTAAGTTTAAATCAGATTGGCCATTTTCATTCCGATTTAAGTTTTTGTAGGTGTTTACATGACGAGTTTTAATAGGATTTGACTTTTATTCTTAATGAAAAGGGGATTTAACTGTCCATGTAAACGTAGCCCTTGACAGTCAAACATGCCAATCAAATCCTGTAGTGGCTCTTCAAAATAAGACTGAATAGTATCAGAAGAGACAGATGGTTACTCTTTTAGTTAGTTAGAATTTAGGTAGGATTTCTACTTTAGCATAAAAAAACAGGTCATATTCAAAACAATTGAGAAATGGAAAGGAAGTCTGCACAAACAGCTACTGCTCCACAGTTTTTATAAAATTATAACACAGACATAGTTTTTTTTTTAAATATACAAATAAATGCCATGAAGTCCATCACTTACCAGCTCTTTTTGGACCCGATCTCACAGCATCCGTTGGTCTCTGGCTGTCATCAGTGCTGGTGAGACCACTGGCAGGCTGTTCATGGTTCTCCTTAACAACTTGACCCAATCGTGTCAACAGCTCTCGGTGGTCAAGGTTCCTCTGCTCTACATGCCTGAACCTACATTTCCTGATCATGTCTTGTAGTGAAGGATACTCCACATAGTCTAACAAGAGACCTGCACTTTGCTGCCTGGGTGTTGAGACTAATACAAGTGAATGATCAAATGAGCGAAGACGGAGGTCTTTAAGAATGTTCTGCAACCTGTTGCTTTGTTTTTCAGTGAAGTCTTCAGGCTGAAGCACCAGTAGAAACACGTGAGGTCCAGGATCAGAACAACTCACACAGCTTCGGACCTTCTCTGACAGTTCTGCTCCCATGATTTTGGGATCTAGCAGGTCTGGAGTGTTGATGACCACCATCTGACTGTTCTCTCCTACGCCACTAACTCTCATACAGTCTCTGAGAACACCACTGAACACAGTCTCTCCCAGAAGGAGGTTCCCAATTCTGTTCCTCTCTGGCTGGTTATTTCCTAACAGAACAACCCTCACCTCAGACACTGAAATGAAAACATCACATGAAAACATTACATGAAGACATTACATGAATAGCCTTAGATATAATAATAATTCACCCTTTGTCAGCCTTCTGATTGGTCCCTGATTGTCTAACCAGCAGGCTCTTTCTGCCTTGTTTATGTTGAATTTGCTAAAACATAATTTTTGGAAAAAACTAAAAACAAATATGATATGCAGAGTCACCGTGCTGCACCTGTGATGTTCCTTTTTACTGACACCAAGTTTCAAATAAGAATCGAACGCACATAATATCAATATGAAGCAACTGAAAAACACGTTATTTCAATGGTAGTGGATGGAGAGAGAGGATTTTTGTCCAACCACAAAGCATCAACCAATGGGTGTGAAGGACTTGACAAAGGGTGAATTATGTTCCCACTCCTTTGGGGTATTTGTGTTGCTGTATGTGCACAAAGGCTACTGTATGAAAACCAGGGAGACCTGCATGGACTTAAGCAAAGCAAAGTTCTTTGTTTACCCAGGGTAAGTGGACTAAGCATCAGATACTTGTTTACAGCCACGCCCTGCTCATAGAACATTTCATGGTTGGGGTTCAATGCCTTGCTCAAGGGCACTTCAGCGGTGGTAATTTTAATGTGCCGGTCCGGGGATTCAAACTGGCGACCTTCCGGTATCAAGACCGCTCCGCAAACCTTTCGGCCACCGCTGCCACACCGCTGCCACACTTACAGGACACATTGATATGTTATAGATAATATAAATACGGTAATCAAATATTATGGTCTCCACGTTCATTAGAAGCACAATATCACCTGCATCATGGACTTTTAATTAGTTTGATCTAACAGGGAGTTTGAAATTGACTGGGGTTAGAAGGGAGCATGTCTGATCAAATGTGTATCAAATATCAAATAACAACTGAACCAAGCAACTCAAAAACATGTCTGGGGTGCTAAACAGAAATGTTTAAGATGTTCATTATGTCCCACAGAGCCTAGCTTTACAAGGTTCTTTATATCTTGTGAGTTAATCTGTGTCAGATTAAAGTATTACAACTATATGTGCTGAGTGATAACTTCAAATATTCATATAGAATATCGCAAACATATCAAACCTTTATAAAAGATGAAACACCAGTAGGCCTAAGTTGTGATTCAGTTCAGTTGTACTCACTGTCAGGAGGTAGCCACTCTTTGCTTTCGGTGCGTTTCAGACGTTTCCCCTGCAGGTCTCCTGCAACAATAATATGATACAATACAATTATTAAAAATTACATCATGAACTAAAACTATTTGAAAATGTTTCAATGTCATTTTATTTCTCACACCAGCTGCTCTCTCTATGAAAGGAAAAAGAACATTGCATTTTTCTAGTTCCAAAAAGTGACATGCATTATAGTGCTACACGCACACGCACACACACACACACACACACACACACACACACACACACACACACACACACACACACACACACACACACTTTATTTATTATTAGTATTATTTTATGTACATTTTATGTTCTATTGTCATTGTATGAGGGTTAAAAAATTACAAAAAAAAGCTTTGTTAGACAACCATCTGACCAGCTCAGCACTTTATCTAACCAGGTCAATAAAGATTATAAACCCTTTTATTGTCATTGTCAGCATTTTATTGTGACAACTTGTGACTGGCCTTGAGTAACTACAGTTCAACTGTCTCTGTATATCTGATGTATTTTATATTCACTTGTTGTCTCTGAATATCTGATGTATTTTATATTCACTTGTTGTCTCTGAATATCTGATGTATTTTATATTCACTTGTTGTCTCTGTATATCTGATGTATTTTATATTCACTTGTTGTCTCTGTATATCTGAAACCCACAGAAACGTGTCATTATTGTGTATTTTGGCAATGTGTTTGTATTTATGTGGATGATAATGAATTTGACTAGACATGTAGGGTTTGACAGAGAGCCCAAACAACAGCTAACTACTGTCAGTAGGGGGCAGTGTAGGTCTGTTCACTCTGGGGAATCTCAGCATACTGATGTAGTTTCCTGAGAGACTTTCACTACACCTTGCCGTGTCTAATCATTGTGTCCTGTATTTCAGGGTAATCATATAATTGCTAACTAGGTACCCACACAGAGACCTGCTGTAACATATAGCCTAACAGTAACTTATACTGCATGTATGCTTTGGCAACACAAAACATGCCAATAAAGCATTTTTAATTGAATGGACACACAGACTGAATGAGTCAGATGCCAGAGGTTGATTTTGAAACACTCACCCATGACGACAGTGCTCTAAATGCTAGATTCACAGATCAGGAAATTAACGAGGTTAAAATTAAAAATTAAAATCGGGCAAGGCAGCAGGTATTGATCAAGTCCTAAATGAGTACATCAAATGTACATCAAGCATTTTCATGCCACTATATATACAGCCCTGTTTAACAAGATCCTTGACTCTGGTATCTTTCCTGAAGATTGGACACTTGGAATGATCATACCAATTTTCAAGAAAGGCAATACTGCCGACTGTCAGGGCTGGACTGGCCACAGGTCATACCGGGCATTTTCCCGGTGGGCCGCGACCGTAGGGGGCCGCCATGATTTTTTTTTTTGACAGGCAGGCAGGCCAATAGGCGGAAGGCCACCAGGAAAGGTTAAAAGGTTAAAAGGTTCAAACTAGAAAAAGAAAAGGCCCGCAGGTTAATATCAACTGTAGGCTGGGGGCCACATGTGGCCCACACCTTCACCTAATGCGGCCCTCAGGTTAGTATCAACTGGCGGCCTGAGGGCCACATGTAGCTCCCACCTTCACCTAATGCGGCCCGCAGGTTAATATCAACTGGCGGCATGAGGGCCACATGTGGCCCCCACCTTCACCTAATGCGGCCCGCAGGTTAATATAATAATAATAATAATAATAACTTTATTTATATAGCACCTTTCCAAAAACAAGTTTAAGTGCTTTACAGATAATAATAGCAGTAAAAAATACAATAAGAATAAAACAAAATAAACACAATTAAAACATTTCATAAAAAGGATGTGCAATAAAGGTGAGTTTTTAACCGTTATTTAAAAGAGGATACTGAGTTTGCCAGCCTGAGATCCTCAGGCAGTGAGTTCCACAGCCGAGGGGCCCGTACAGCAAAGGCCCGGTCGCCTTTTGTGATAAGGCGAGATTTTGGAACCTTTAATAGGGTTAAACTGGATGATCTCAGGCAGCGGCCAGGTTTGTAGGGAGTTAAAAGATTACGAATGTAAGCAGGTGCCAGACCATTTAGAGCTTTAAAAACAAGTAATAAAATCTTAAAATCTATTCTAAAACTTACAGGTAACCAATGGAGTGCCGCAAGGACAGGTGTAATGTGCTCACTTATCTTTGTGCGCGTCAGTAGTCTAGCAGCTGCATTTTGTATCAGTTGTAGACTGTGTAAATGTTCTGTTTACTGATACCTGAATAAAGTGCATTGCAGTAATCTAATCTGGAAGAGATAAAAGCATGAATGACTTTTTCTAGGTCAGAAAAAATAAGAAATGGCCTGACCTTAGCTAATTGTCTCAACTGGACAAAACAAGACTGGACTACCTTAGTCACCTGGAAATCAAAGGACAGCTCAGGGTCAAACATTACACCTAGGTTTCGGACCTTCGTTTTTTGATTACTGGAGAGGGAACCAAGAATGGAGGTAAGATTATTAGAGATTTGTGTGTTTGGGCAGTGAGGGGTAAATATAATTAATTCCGATTTGGACTCATTTAGTTGCAGGAAGTTTCTGGACATCCAATTTTTTAGGTCACTTAAGCAGGCCTCGATACAGGTGATGTCAGAGTGACCAGGCTTTATGGGGACGTATAATTGTGTGTCATCCGCATAACAATGGAACTGGCGGCCTGGCGAACTGGCGGCCTGAGGGCTACATGTGGCCCCCACCTTCACCTAATGCGGCCCGCAGGTTAATATCAACTGGCGGCCTGAGGGCCACATGTGGCCCCCACCTTCACCTAATGCGGCCCGCAGGTTAATATCAACTGGCGGCCTGATCTAGCCTCTTAATTTTGATCTCAAAGTGCACCAGATTGAAGCATTTCCATGGCAAATTTACAGATTTTTCTGGACCACCCTCGGCGTTGCAGTGCAGGGGGGGGGGGCACATAATATTATGTTGCTTAGGGCCACTAAACGCCTAGAACCGGCACTGGTTGGTTTGTATCGTTTATGTTGTTCTGTAAAAGTGGTGGTATTAGGGCTTGTTTGTTTGTGTGTGCCTCGACGGAGTGGGTGGTAGAGTTTCTGCTATCTGCGCGCTGGTTGTGGTGGGCCGGTCTGGGCCAAATTCACGCGAAAATGACCGGGCCGAATTTTTGTCCCAGTCCAGCCCTGCCGACTGTGATAATTATAGAGGGATAACGCTTCTGAGTTGCATGGGTAAATTGTTCACAAATGTACTAAATGCAAGGCTGCTAAACTTCTGCGAAGACAATTCTATCTTGAGGGAAACCCAGGCAGGCTTTAGAAAGAATTACTCCACCAGTGACCATATTTTTCTCCTGAAGCACATTGTTGAACTATTTTGCTTCAAAAAGAAGAGATTATTCTGTTCCTTTATTGATTACAGTAAGGCATTTGATACAGTCTGGAGGGATGCCCTTTGGTATAAACTATCTAAAGTGAACTATCTCACGTGCCATGTACTCCCTCCTTAGTAAATGTAGATCATTTGATTTACCAGTAAATGTTGCACTAGATCTTTTCGACAAATTGGTCTCACCAGTCATGCTGTACACATGTGAAATCTGGGGGTTCGAAAAACTTGAAAAACTAGAAAAATTACATCTTAAATTTCTTAATCTTAATCTTAAAGTATATCCTAAAAGTTAAAACAACTACCTGTAGTAATATGGTGTACGGTGAGCTGGGGAGGTACCCAATTTGTATCGCCGTTAAAAAGAGACTTACCGGGTACTGGGCTCGGTTGATCGAAGGAAAAGAGAGTAAACTGAGTCGAATAATGTACGACTGTCTGCTTAACCTGTTCAACACAGGTGCCCATGTGTCACCTTGGGTTGCACAGGTGAAGAAAATACTGGACGAATGTGGTATGTCTTACATTTGGTTGGCCCAGAAATGTAATAACATTGACTGGTTGAAGCGAACTGTCGAACAAAGGTTGAAAGACCAGTTTTTGCAAAAATGGCAAAGTGACCTCAATAGTATGACATCATGTGACATCTATGTTGAATACAAACAAGAGTTCAAACTAGAAAAATACCTTCTATGTGAAAACCGTAAGTATAGACAGGCTATTTGCAATTTTAGGCTAAACAACACAAGAATTCCAAAGGTCATCGGTAGATATAAAGGACTGGAAAGAAGTATTTGTAACCTATGTAATGAAGCCAGAATTGGAGATGAGTACCATGTTTTGTTGGAATGTAAGAATGCTAGCATTATGAATTTCAGGCAAAAATACTTGCCAATTTATTTTTTAACTCGCCCTTCTATGTTTAAATTAATTGCATTACTAAAATCTGAAAAACAAAAAGTAATCTATAAATTGGGTGCTTTTCTTCCACTGTACAAATAGGGAAAGCCTTTCGATATGTCGATGTATATCATGTAATGTAATGTATACTGTTGATTGTATACTTTTATGAATCTGTGCTCCAAACCATGTGATCATGGTCGTGAGTTAAATAAATGATGATGATGATGATGATGATGATGATGACAGAGAAGGGAGAGACAGAGATTACAGCACAAGGACATTTCTACATATCCCTCCATCCAAATCCCTGTACAATAAGAACACATCCTAGAGCAGGGACGTGCACACATACATCAAAGGGGGCTTCAGCCCCTGCCCTTTTACCCGTCTGTAAAACAACTGCCCTCTCCAGACCACGAATGCAGCATTTACTGCATGGTGAAAGAAATGAAAATGCCCTCCTTTACATGCCATAGGCTATATACCGGAAGGACAGCATTCAGGAGAATTGCTTTTTTCCCCCAAAAAATCCCCTGATCTTGAACACAGCATTTTGTGTTGAACAAATTTGTTTCTAAATCCATGTCGTACACGGCATCTCCAGTATAAAGACTGCTGGGTTGCGCCCCGAAAATAGCTGATCTACAAGCTCTGTGAGCTTGTAGATCAGCTAGTTTCGCTATTTTTGTCCAAAAGTGATCTCTTACGAGACCCCGCTGCTGCCTCTCTAACACTCTCTGCATGTCCTGTACTAGAGGATGACATCAGTCATGTCCTGTACTAGAGGATGACATCAGTCATGTCTGTACTAGAGGATGACATCAGTCATGTCCTGTACTAGAGGATGACATCAGTCATGTCTGTACTAGAGGATGACATCAGTCATGTCCTGTACTAGAGGATGACATCAGTCATGTCCTGTACTAGAGGATGACATCAGTCATGTCCTGTACTAGAGGATGACATCAGTCATGTCCTGTACTAGAGGATGACATCAGTCATGTCCTGGCCCACATACATGTCTTGATCTGGCCTCAATGCCAGGACAGCACTTTATTATTTGGTACAAATAAGGAATTTTCATAAAACTCTGTTCTATTAAAAATAAATCATTTAAATACTGTGTATGAGCAGCAATGACATACAACATTAGAAACATCCCCGGATTGTTGCTACAGACCAGCTGTCTTGTGCTCCACTTCCATGGTCTGCTGGCTTAGAGAAGGGATTAGATGGGTGAACAATTTACCACAGCACCCTCCATAACAAATGGCATCCAAGCCAACACTGCAACTCAACATAGGTAGAAACGTAACCACTACAAACTAACAAGGCCAACCAACCAAGCCCCTCACCTGAGCCAGAGCCTCTATGGCAGCCCAACACAAAGGGGAGGGCAGGCACAACTGGTTACCTGACTGAACTCTACTGGGGAGATGGTTTGACAAACAGAAAAACACAAAGAAACTGTTCAAGCCAGCTGACCAGCTGTGCATTCTACTACATAAACCTGCATGTAAATGTACGTTTTCTTCAAAACGCTAAAGCTCCATTGAATTGGGAGGGGTTTGTGGGGGGTGGGAGGGGGTTGTGGGGGGTGGGGGGGATTCTTGCCCAAGAGGTGTGACTAGGAAGCAGCCACAGCAGGGGGCCTTGCATATTTAAGTTGGTACAATTCGGACCTCTACATACCGGTAGATTTGCTGATTACAGGCTGGTAAACAACCGTAATCACCCGTAAATTTACTGGATTTACATGGCCTCTACATGTAGTATATCTGCCCGTAATCCTTGTTTTTGCGCAGTGCTGCTCACTCACAGTAGCTGAACTGTAACCTGTACATCGATTACAAATAAACTACAAAGAAAAATTAACAGCGGTTAAACCTCAGCTCCACATGAACCAGGTGTCTCTCTAAGGTTGCATGCACTCAGTTCACAATGGCCTCGTCAACTGCAGCCCGTAGGCTATAATTTATTCTCCAATTTGCATTCCTACACTTTACTGGAGAGACGACCAGGAACAGTACACACCTGAGTGACCATATATAGCAAAAGGGAGTTACACGCAAAAGGGTGGTTCTGGAGGTCCAACCGACTCGATACCGGGCACTGCACTCCCTGTGGGGGTGTGGAACGCGTGTGTCGAATTTGAAGTTGGTGGGTCAAACGGTTCTCGAGTTACGTGCATTACGACTGTACACACACGCACACACAGAGACGTGGTGCATTTATAGTAGGACTAGACCTGTACGTGCCTGTCACAGTCGGCCACCGGCCTACTAGAGACTAGACCTGTACGTGCCTGTCGCAGTCGGCCACCGGCCTACTAGAGACTAGACCTGTACGTGCCTGTCGCAGTCGGCCACCGGCCTACTAGAGACTAGACCTGTGCGTGCCTGTCACAGTCGGCCACCGGCCTACTAGAGACTAGACCTGTACGTGCCTGTCACAGTCGGCCACCGGCCTACTAGAGACTAGACCTGTACGTGCCTGTCACAGTCGGCCACCGGCCTACTAGAGACTAGACCTGTACGTGCCTGTCGCAGTCGGCCACCGGCCTACTTGGGAACGATGCAACTTGGGAACCTAATGATATACGTTGTCATAGCAGATAGCACCCATTTTAACTGTCAGCCAGTGTCCCACATGGAGATCTGTGTATGTGCCTCACTGTTTCCACACCTAAGCGCAAAACGGTCGACGGCCAGATTCCCGGAAACGCTCTCCTCCGCGCAAGTCCTCCGCGGAGGTGGAGCTTAATTTCCATCCACCAGCTGTCTAAAAACTCGGAAAATAAGCTGCGCACAGCTTAAGACGTGCGCGGCTCTTTCGTTAGTGTGGCAGCACCTAGTGTGTGTGTGAAGACTGCAAACTGAAGAGTGTACATATGGCAATCAATTCGGCCCACTGGCAGAGCCTGATTGGTTGAGCCTCAATTGGCTGAGGCAGAGGCTGGAAATTGCACACTGGCAGAGCCTGGCCCAGGTGAAAGGAGTTGGCCTCATTAGGCCCACTGGCAGAGCCTGACCAGAGCCTTTTGTGGTGGTTCTGGAGACCTGTGGGTCCGACCGACTCGATACCTGGCACTGCACTCCCTGTGGGGGTGTGGAACGTGTGTGTCGAATGTGAAGTCGGTGGGTGAAACGGTTCTCAAGTTACGTGCATTACAACCGTACACACACGTACGTACGCACACACGTACACACGCACGCAGAGACGTGGCGCATAGTAGATGATAACATCTCCTTCTCACAACACTCCAACCTCAGCATGGTGCTGTGAGGACCCAATGATTGGCAACCTCCCGACTGCCTGCTTAGAAAGGCTTTTTATACCTGCATCACTCATGACTAAATACTCTACTAGGGGCTACATCTAAAACAACACCATCAGAAAACACCACACAGCAAACTTCAACTCACTGTAACTGAGGAGTCTATTGATAAAGATCAATTAAAATGAAATGCAATATTCAAGAATGTATTATTTGTTTGTTGTGGCACTGTTCTCTATCCTACATGAAAAGAGAAGGAAGAGGTCGGCACATAAAGGTTAAACAACCACTCTGTCTTCCCGCCCAGCCTGGCCCAGATCATCACTTTATCTAACCAGGTCAATAACCCTGCAAACTTGTGACTACATCTTGTGTAAGTGTAACTACAGTTCAATCCATGGCATTCAGTTAATAATTTATTTGAGGACAACAGCATAACAATATGCTGTCCCAGGAATAGTCTAGATGAGAGCAGCCACAGAGAGTGCTCATGATGTGAACGTCCAAAGAGTTCCACTTTATACTTTATGGTAAAAAGGAGCACAACTTTAGCATTAGGGAACTATTGCTGCTCCTCCACTGCTACAGTAAGCCACTGTTTTGGTGGAATTCACCCGTTTTCATAAATTGATACGCAAGTGAAATTCAGGTGAATTATGACCGGGGGCCGTTATACTTTCTACAGCCGGCTGACCTCATGTATCTTCTGGATTAGATTAGATGGTTTATTGTCATTGTATAATAAAACAATAAAACTCCACTCCACTCCTTTTACCCTAGAACACTAAACATATTGTTGTCACACCGTCACTAAACATGGACCATAGATTTACCCAATGTAAAATATTACATGAAAAGTACAGCAATACATGGCAACTGTACTCTTCTTTAATATTTAATGATGACTTTTCACAAGAAAAGAATAATAGATATCATGGGGGTGGGCAAAATCGATGAAAAACAAAACATGCATATTATTTTTTAAATATTACTAATAAACGAAATGGAGCTGGGAACTTCTCCTTTGCTTCACCCATTCCTGGGACATGTGAGAATGGTCCAGTAAAGAAACAAGAAAGAAAAAAAAAGTCCATTGTGGGATTTTTCTCTATCACACTATGAACTGAAATTCACCCAAACACCTGCCTGTAGAAAAAATATGGGATGTGGGCAGAGAAACTAACCTACGTTCTATGATGTCACTGAGCATCATGAAGGTACTGAAAGACCCGCCCACCTCAACAACGACATCAACAACATTATGATGTCACTGAGCATCATGAAGGTACTGAAAGACCCGCCCACCTCAGACATCAACAACATTATGATGTCACTGAGCATCATGAAGGTACTGAAAGACCCGCCCACCTCAGACATCAACAACATTATGATGTCACTGAGCATCATGAAGGTACTGAAAGACCCGCCCACCTCAACAACGACATCAACAACATTATGATGTCACTGAGCATCATGAAGGCACTGAAAGACCCGCCCACCTCAACAACGACATCAACAACATTATGATGTCACTGAGCATCATGAAGGTACTGAAAGACCCGCCCACCTCAACAACGACATCAACAACATTATGATGTCACTGAGCATCATGAAGGTACTGAAAGACCCAACCACCTCAACAACGACATCAACAACATTATGATGTCACTGAGCATCATGAAGGCACTGAAAGACCCAACCACCTCAACAACGACATCAACAACATTATGATGTCACTGAGCATCATGAAGGTACTGAAAGACCCGCCCACCTCAACAACGACATCAACAACATTATGACAATAACAAAAATATAATTGTCCAGGTGAAAATCACCCGTGTTTAGTGTTCTAGGTTTTAGCAGCATAAAACATAAAATAATTAATACAAATAGGGAAATGAGTAACAATGTGACCAACCGCGACGAGGGCCAGATTATTGTGCACACGTGTTGTATAGGAAAAAGAAGATTATGTGGAAAATATAAAACCAAACTTCCTGTGTGAATATGAAAATGTATAAATAGTAACTTGGACACAATGACAATAGAATAGAATAGAATAGACTAAAGATAGCGTTAGTCCACCATAAACAATGCCTAGCAGAAACCCTAACCCTGATTTAATTAATTAATGATTAATAATTTCAGTCACATTCTGTAGGTATACATGGGTGACAGTGTCTCAGGGGTAGAGCGGCCGAATGGGAACCACAAGGTTCCCAGTTCAATACGTGGCTCCCCCAGAGTTAGAATGGGAACCACAAGGTTCCTAGTTCAATACGTGGCTCCCCCAGAGTTAGTGAGCAAGATCTAAACCAGGGCCGGTTGAACTGGGAACCACAAGGTTCCCAGTTCAATACGTGGCTCCCCCAGAGTTAGAATGGGAACCACAAGGTTCCCAGTTCAATACGTGGCTCCCCCAGAGTTAGTGAGCAAGATCTAAACCAGGGCCGGTTGAACTGGGAACCACAAGGTTCCCAGTTCAATACGTGGCTCCCCCAGAGTTAGTGAGGAAGATCTAAACCAGGGCCGGTTGAACTGGGAACCACAAGGTTCCCAGTTCAATACGTGGCTCCCCCAGAGTTAGTGAGGAAGATCTAAACCAGGGCCGGTTGAACTGGGAACCACAAGGTTCCCAGTTCAATACGTGGCTCCCCAGAGTTAGTGAGCAAGACTCTAAACCAGGGCCGGTTGAACTGGGAACCACAAGGTTCCCAGTTCAATACGTGGCTCCCCCAGAGTTAGTGAGGAAGATCTAAACCAGGGCCGGTTGAACTGGGAACCACAAGGTTCCCAGTTCAATACGTGGCTCCCCAGAGTTAGTGAGCAAGACTCTAAACCAGGGCCGGTTGAACTGGGAACCACAAGGTTCCCAGTTCAATACGTGGCTCCCCAGAGTTAGTGAGCAAGACTCTAAACCAGGGCCGGTTGAACTGGGAACCACAAGGTTCCCAGTTCAATACGTGGCTCCCCCAGAGTTAGAATGGGAACCACAAGGTTCCTAGTTCAATACGTGGCTCCCCCAGAGTTAGTGAGCAAGACTCTAAACCAGGGCCGGTTGAACTGGGAACCACAAGGTTCCCAGTTCAATACGTGGCTCCCCCAGAGTTAGTGAGGAAGATCTAAACCAGGGCCGGTTGAACTGGGAACCACAAGGTTCCCAGTTCAATACGTGGCTCCCCCAGAGTTAGAATGGGAACCACAAGGTTCCCAGTTCAATACGTGGCTCCCCCAGAGTTAGAATGGGAACCACAAGGTTCCCAGTTCAATACGTGGCTCCCCCAGAGTTAGAATGGGAACCACAAGGTTCCCAGTTCAATACGTGGCTCCCCCAGAGTTAGAATGGGAACCACAAGGTTCCCAGTTCAATACGTGGCTCCCCCAGAGTTAGAATGGGAACCACAAGGTTCCCAGTTCAATACGTGGCTCCCCCAGAGTTAGTGAGCAAGATCTAAACCAGGGCCGGTTGAACTGGGAACCACAAGGTTCCCAGTTCAATACGTGGCTCCCCAGAGTTAGTGAGCAAGACTCTAAACCAGGGCCGGTTCCAAGGTCTAAAGGTGGTTGCAAACTGGGCGCGTTTTTTTCGGCTAGAGCCGAAGGAAAAACGCAGCTAAAAATCCGAAAACGCGTCCGGTAACGTCCAAAACAAACGTATTATTTTTTTTTTATTAAGTGTCCTACATCAAACTGTGAATATCAGCGGTCAACGGACAGCAGTGAAGCAAGACTTTTATTGCAGTCAAGGAATGAAGTTGGCACGGACGATCATCTGTTAGAGCACGGTGTTGCTGTTGGACAGATTAATATATACTGCATAAACAGATATAAAAGCATAGTTATCAAAAGGACAAATTAAACTGTACTTTAATCATCTGCAATAAAAGTCCTTTGACCGCTGATATTCACCGTTTGACGTGGACAGTCAATAATGATTACAGTGTTTCATAATAAGTTAGTTTTGGCCTTGCATGAACTTTATGCACCTCACTGAGGCGCTGGACAGACTCACAATTCATACACAGTATCTTCTTTACTTTTTCTTCTTTTTTTCTCCATTCATTTATGATTTCTTACTTTTAATCAATGCTAAATATCTCTGAATTCCAATATTCCGGTAATAATTTCTGAGAGTATCTTGTGCTGTTTTTTTCACATCCCATGCTTTCTTGCACTGACCAATGGACACTTTTTTTTGTTTGGCTTTGCACTGTTGACTATTTTTTCTTGATTTTATGATGAGACGTAGTAACACTCGTGCGTCATAACATATATGTATAAATGTTTTTGTTTATCCTCGTTTGCCCTGTATATTACTTTTATTATTATTATTATTATTATTATTGTTTCTTGATGCACCTTGCTTTTCCTTCTGCCCGTTTCTTCTGTATACTACAGTACTTTTTTTATCTGTCTCATTCTTACTTGTATGTTGTAACCTTAACAGCTGTGCTGCCTCTGGGCGACTGCTTTTCCCCCGTGGGATAATACATCTAGATAAATCTATCTATAGCGTGTTTATTTCAGTAGCAGGGGTCTCCCAGTCTCCCCACCTCCTCCAGGGCTGGTTCTAGGGGGGACAGGGGTGTGTTTATTTCAGTAGCAGGGGTCTCCCAGTCTCCCCACCTCCTCCAGGGCTGGTTCTAGGGGGGACAGGGGTGTGTTTATTTCAGTAGCAGGGGCCTCCCAGTCTCCCCACCTCCTCCAGGGCTGGTTCTAGGGGGGACAGGGGTGTGTTTATTTCAGTAGCAGGGGTCTCCCAGTCTCCCCACCTCCTCCAGGGCTGGTTCTAGGGGGGACAGGGGTGTGTTTATTTCAGTAGCAGGGGCCTCCCAGTCTCCCCACCTCCACCAGGGCTGGTTCTAGGGGGGACAGGGGTGTGTTTATTTCAGTAGCAGGGGCCTCCCAGTCTCCCCACCTCCACCAGGGCTGGTTCTAGGGGGGACAGGGGTGTGTTTATTTCAGTAGCAGGGGTCTCCCAGTCTCCCCACCTCCACCAGGGCTGGTTCTAGGGGGGACAGGGGTGTGTTTATTTCAGTAGCAGGGGTCTCCCAGTCTCCCCACCTCCTCCAGGGCTGGTTCTAGGGGGTACAGGGGTGTGTTTATTTCAGTAGCAGGGGCCTCCCAGTCTCCCCACCTCCACCAGGGCTGGTTCTAGGGGGGACAGGGGTGTGTTTATTTCAGTAGCAGGGGCCTCCCAGTCTCCCCACCTCCACCAGGGCTGGTTCTAGGGGGGACAGGGGTGTGTTTATTTCAGTAGCAGGGGTCTCCCAGTCTCCCCACCTCCACCAGCAGGGCTGGTTAGGGGGGACAGGGGTGTGTTTATTTCAGTAGCAGGGGACTCCCAGTCTCCCCACCTCCACCAGGGCTGGTTCTAGGGGGAACACGGGTGTTCACATTTTTTATTTAACTACATTGCACAAGAAATAGCATTACTATTCAATAAAAGGCTATATTATTTGTCACACTCTGTGGCTGTTGTGTGAGCAGCAGCTGTGCCTTTGTACCCAGTTTGACGTTCAGCGTGTGGTAAGAGACATGTTGCTGCGTTGCTATATCTTGATGGAGCAAAAGGTGAATTGCTCCAAGGTGAAAAAACATGTTCCAAATCATCCTTATTAAGGCCTATTATGAGATGCATCATTGCCGGTACCACTCTTTAATCACACTGCCATCCTAGTCCGGAGGCTTAGTGAAAGGATAGTGCAATTGCGGATAAAAGCGTCATTTTTTGCATGATGGTTCGTTGCGGTTCGTTTCGGTCAGTTATTGAATTTTAGCCTAGGAGCCCTTGTCAAATATCTATTTTAAATATCAAATTGCAAGACATTATTATCAATGCAATATGTGAAATATGTGAAAATCCGCCTAGTATTTTTCAGACTATATACATCATAAAATGATCAGATTATTTCCAAATGTGATAAAGTTGACTTATTTTGACATTATTAAAGTCACAGAACATGAAATATCATCAATAACACCTTTATTGCAATGAAGAATACATACAAATGAACTATAACTCGACCGGCCATCGGACGGTCTCGCGCCACACCATCCAAGTGGCCAGTTGTCCGGGTACATTTTGGGTGCGGTACTGAACCATACTGTAGCGTACTGTACTGTACTGTACCATACTGTACTGTACTGTACTGTACTGTACTGCAATGTACCATACTGTATGTTACTGTACCGTACTGTACCAGACTGTACGTTACCGTACCGTACCATACTGTACTGTACCATACCGTGCTGCTGTGTGTGCGCGTGTGTGTGTGTGTGTGTGTGAAGTGAAAAGGGGAGGGGTCGGTGAATGTGGAAATTGTGATATAATTTGCGTCACAGCAAAATATTGCACAATAACAGTATGGCACACAAAAGCAATATTTGTACAATACATATGACAGGTGAGCGGAGGCAATGTAGTGCAGATGGATTCCTGTGGCATGTAGAATTAGTTTGTGCTTCTTCTGTCGTATATGTCCTTAGACCTTCAGCTCCATTGCAGCAAACCAGTCCAGTGTGTCATTGTCTAGGTCAATTAAGCCTTGATCACTATTTGGTGGCCGGTATGTGGGGCAGCTGGTCAGCACGTGTTCCACAGTCTGTAATGGATCCCCACATTCTCAGTGGGCACTGTCTGTGAGACCCCACTTCTGCATGGATGCACCAAAGCGTCCCACACCCGTCCTCAGGCGGTTGAGGGTTGTCCACTCCCTGCGGGGGAGGCGCTGGCCAGGAACATCTGTGAGATCCTTGATGTAGTAGTGAAGCCTGGAAGGATCTGCTGCCTTCCACTGGTCCCTCCATCTTGCCTTCACCCAGGAAGCCTTGGAGGTGTCGGCTGGTGTTGTGCCGAGCAGTTCCTGGGCCTGTGTGGCAAAGGGCCGCTGGGACTTGAGATGCGTATGCTGTGGTGTCTCCGTGACGACCTTGTGGAGGAGGTGAGATTTGCTCAACTGTGCCTTCCGAGTGAGGGCCAGTGTGGCTGCTTCTCGCCTGACCTCTGCTGGGGCGATTCCAGGCTGAGGCACAGTATTCAGCGGCAGGGAAAACTAGGGCCTCGGTGGAGATGCGCAGTGTCTTTGTGGTGACTCCCCACGAGTTGCTTCCCTTTTGTAGAGGTGGAACATTGTTGCTACAGTCTTCTCAACACTGAGCTTGAGGCGGCAGTCCTTCAGGTATGAAGAAAGGGTGTTCATGTCCTCCGAGAGGCCTTCCCCTATACTGCTTCCCAGGATGGCTTGCTGAGCAGAATTGCCAAGTTTCGTAGGAGAAGCCGGACGGATAAATATATTGGTTTGCTCCCCCTTTCCATTATAGTACAAGGATATGCATCATAGTGTGAAACATGTTATAGAGCTGTGCTTTCTGCCTAGCTGTCACAATTGCATTTGCAAAGTGGGGAACAGTCCAAATTTGTATTACTGCATTTTCAGGTACTACACTACAGTCACCTTTACAGGTGCATCTGATCAGCTCTCTGCAAGCTCTGGAAACCTCTGGAATGGTCAGCCAAACTGGCACCCATGACCCTTCTTCCTTAACCCACCGTAATTTGGGGCCATTGTGCTAGTTTTCAAATGTATAAAATATATTACAAAATAGCAGATCTATACAAGCTCACAATGCATTGCATCGCGATGCATTGTGAGTCACATCAGCTATTTTTAAATGGCCGAAATGTATATATGAAGTGGTTACTGTATGATTTGTAATAATAATCAAAATCTACACAGTAACTAGTAACTAAAGCTTTCAAATAATTCTAGTGGAGCAAAAGTACAATATTTGCCTCTGAGATGTACAGTAGGGCAGTAGAAGTAAAGGTATTGGAAATTGCAAATACTCAAGTAAAGTACAAATATCTCAAAATTGTACTTAAGTACAGTACTTAAGTAAATGTACTTGGTTACTTTCCACCACTGATGACTGGAGCTGCTCATTGATATGAGACTGACTGCCAGTCACTGTTATAGAGTAGTATCACTATGATGAGTCCAATACTGATGACTGGAGCTGCTCATTGATATGAGACTGACTGCCAGCCACTGTAGTATCACTATGATGAGTCCAATACTGTAATAGTTGTTGACCTCATTTACATTTTACATAAATAATAATGCATAATGTATAAATAATGTATACTTGGGAAGCTCATGAACGTAATAAATTGTGGGATGAGCTTGTATATCTGCTATTTTTCAATAGCTAAAGTATAACATAATGCTTAAAACACCAAAAGGGGTTCCCGTCCAGAATGGGTTAAGAATTACCTGTGGGATTTGGGGTTATCTATGCAAAGTACACAAACAATCCATTTAAATAAACGTTAGACTTTAAAATCTCAAGCAATAGCGAGAATAAGATTTAACACTTGAACGCAGAAATCCACATTCAGTGGGAACATTTACCAAAAATGACAGATCTACAAGCTCACAAAGCGCTGTGAGTTTGTAGACCTGCTATTTTTCAACGAAGAGATTTGGGGTAGAGGGAAAAAGTGGTCCAAGTACAGAGTTAACTCAGGTCTGTTTCACTAAGTATAGACTAGAGGGTTTCATTGGTTTAGACTCCTTCAGTTTGTATTCTGCTATGGAGAAAACCTGATGTAAATCTGAAAACACATTGGAGGCCATGAAGTAGAATTGATTTGATACTCACCCCCGACTAGTTCACGTTCACATTCATCATTCATGAAGAAAGAAAACACATGGTTGGAATAGTTAGAAAACTGATCATTCACAAACAGAAAGATGACTAATAATTAGCAAATTGTTAAGGAACCTGAAATATCGAATGCAATAATGGAATGGTTTAAATGAATCGACTATATTTTGTTTATTATACAAAATAAGACCTTGCTTCATATATCATAATGATTCAGCATTCTGTTTTCAACATTCTAATTTAAGTGATTAATTATGTACTTGGAGATTATATTATATTAAGGTTGAGTGTATTATAATGCACTTATAAGGCGTTACAACACTTGTAATTATGCATAACAACTTTTAACAAGGTTTATAAAGTATTGTAACGTATAATCATATAATTTATAAGTGCTGGTCATAATGCATTATAAACTCAGTGGAACTGTACATTATAACTACCAGGTAACACTTTACTTAAAGGTCGGCTCTACAAGATAGAGCCCCAAATGTGTGAAGTGATTAAATGTCAGCTTACAACTTGAACCCCAGCATCCCTATTCTGAATGGAACGTTTGCCAAAAATAGTCGATCTACAAGTTCACAACGTGTCGTGTTGCGACGCATTGTGAGCTTGAAGATCGGCTATCTTTGGTGTAGTCAATACCTCCACACACAAAAAAGGCCATACGCTCGACCTGGTCATCACTGACTCCGCCCCCATAAATAACCTCACTGTCTATTCCCTGGGTGTATCTGACCATAAGGTTGTCTCCATGGAACTGCCCTTCCCCCCCTCCCACGCCAAGCCCAAACGCCAAATCAGTTTCAGAAACTTCAATAACATAAACCAAGACACCATGACCTCCGACCTCATACACCTCTCTGCCACAACCCTCCCCTCTGCTGGAGAAGCAGTGGACTTCTACAACACCAACCTGCAAAACCTCCTAGACCTCCACGCAACACGAACAGTCATCTTCTCACGCTCAGCCCCCTGGTTCACTGGAGAGCTGAGAAAAATGAAGGCAGCCGGCCGCGTCCTGGAACGGCGACTCACAGCCACTGGGCTAACTGTCCACCGCCTAGCCTACAGACAGCACCAGAAAGCCTACTCAAGGTCCCTCAGGGAAGCACAATCACAGTTCTACTCAAACATCATAAATGACAACCCAGGAAATTCCAAAACACTATTCTCCACCATCAACCATTTTCTGAAACCACAAAACTCCAAACGCAGCGACACCACAGTTGAACAATGCAACACCTACCTCAACTTTTTCAAAACCAAAGTAGACAACATCCGCTCCCTCTTCTCCAGCCCCACCACGCCAGCTGTCCCAAACGCCACCCCACAGTCTGCGATCCTTCACCCCCTGTCCTGCTTCACCAGCATCACACAGCTGGAGGTCAAGGACATTGTTAGAGGGATGAAGCCCTCCTCCTGTGCCCTGGACCCCCTCCCCACCCCCCTACTCAAATCCAACATCCATGCCATAAGTCCCCTGATCACTAGCATCATCAATCACTCCCTCCAGGCTGGCCACATTCCTCCCTCTTTAAAGGCTGCCATTCTCACTCCTCTCCTCAAAAACCCCTCCCTGGACCCAGACATACTTGCAAACTACAGACCCATCTCCAACCTCCCTTTCCTGTCCAAAATATTGGAGAAAGTAGTAGCCGCACAGCTCCAACACCATCTCAACCTCAACCACCTCAGCGAAAAATTTCAATTTGACTTCCGTTCCGCCCACAGCACGGAAACCGCCCTGGTTAGGGTCACAAACGACCTCCTGATGGCGGCTGACGCTGGCTCCCCCTCCCTACTCATCCTTCTGGACCTCACGGCCGCATCCGCCTCCACTCCACCATCGGCCTCAACAACACAGCACTAAATTGGTTCATATCCTACCTTTCCGACCGAACTGAATACGTCTCCCTGAGAGGTTCCAAATCCCACACCCAGCCCGTCACTTGCGGTGTCCCCCAGGGTTTTGTCCTCGGCCCCACCCTTTTCACACTCTACCTACTACCCCTCGGCCATATCATCAACAGACATGGAATATCATTCCACTGTTATGCTGATGACACACAACTATATCTCAAAACCAACACCACCGCCCCATCACAATCCTCACCATCACCACCACCACCCCTATCCACCCTCACCACCTGCCTGGAGGAGATCAAGGCGTGGATGAGTCGCAACTTTCTGCAGTTAAACAGCTCCAAAACTGAAGTCATCCAAATAGGCACACCACACCAGATCCAAAACTCCCCCATAACCACCATCACCTTCTCTGGACAGGACCTCCCCCTCTCACCGGTTGTCACCAACCTGGGAGTAAAAATGGACCCTCACCTCAACTTCGAGCCCCGCATCAGACATATCTGCAAAACTTATTTTTTCCACCTCAGAAACATCTCAAAACTCCGACCAACACTCACGCTAGCTGACTCAGAGAGACTCGTCCACGCCTTCGTCTCCTCCAGGCTGGACTACTGTAATGCACTTCTCATCAGGATCCCTAGCAAGAGCCTTCAAAGGCTCCAATACATCCAAAACAGCGCTGCTAGGATCCTGATGAGAGTGCGCAAACGAGAACACATCACACCCATCCTCCGCTCACTTCACTGGCTCCCCGTCGCGTTCCGAACACAATACAAAATATCCCTGCTCACCCACCAATGCGTCCACGGAAACGCCCCCCTCTACCTCAAAGAATTAGTCTCCCTGAAACCCTCGACCCGCACCCTCCGCTCATCAAACACATACTGCCTCAACCCCGTCACGGCCAACCTGCGCACCATGGGTGACAGGGCCTTCTGCACAGCTGCCCCTGAACTGTGGAATGCTCTCCCCGTACACTTGAGAGTGCCACAGTCAATCGACTGCTTCAAGAGAGGACTAAAGACCTACCTTTTTAATAAGGCCTTCCCCCAAACCCACTGATTTTATTCCCTGACCTCGTGTTCATTAACTGTTGTTTTTTTGTTTCCTGCTCTTAATCATGTAATGTTCTTTTTTTGTTTTTGTTTTTTTTCTGCTTTTACCTATTGTTTCATATATTATGCCTACTGTAGCACTTTGAGATTCTGAGGAATGTAAAGTGCATTATAAATAAAATGCTTAATAAAAACTTGGTCACAAAAAAAAAAAAAAAAATCCATTATTATTATTATTATTATTATAGTGTAAAAAAGAGCGTACCAAGTATAGTTGCTACTCAGGTCAGTTTTACTAAGGCCTCACTCAGACCTTTACTGCATTGCTGTACTCTCATAATACTCACTATCTGGAGGTGGAGACATACTGCCTCTCCTCTTCATCACTGGTAGAGAGACGACTTCATCTGTGGTCTCTGCGCCCACTGCAACACAACACACACATCAACCACAGTCCAGATGGAACCCTAACCCACTGCAACACAACACACACATCAACCACAGTCCAGATGGAACCCTAACCCACTGCAACACAACACACACATCAACCACAGTCCAGATGGAACCCTAACCCACTGCACCACAACACACACATCAACCACAGTCCAGATGGAACCCGTCTTCACTTTAAGTGATTAATTATGTACTTGGAGATACATATTATATTAAGGTTGAGTGTATTATAATGCACTTATAAGGCGTTACAACACTTGTAATTATGCATAACAACTTTTAACAAGGTTTATAAAGTATTGTAACGTATAATCATATAATTTATAAGTGCTGGTCATAATGCATTATAAACTCAGTGGAACTGTACATTATAACTACCAGGTAACACTTTACTTAAAGGTCGGCTCTACAAGATAGAGCCCCAAATGTGTGAAGTGATTAAATGTCAGCTTACAACTTGAACCCCAGCATCCCTATTCTGAATGGAACGTTTGCCAAAAATAGTCGATCTACAAGTTCACAACGTGTCGTGTTGCGACGCATTGTGAGCTTGAAGATCGGCTATCTTTGGTGTAGTCAATACCTCCACACACAAAAAAGGCCATACGCTCGACCTGGTCATCACTGACTCCGCCCCCATAAATAACCTCACTGTCTATTCCCTGGGTGTATCTGACCATAAGGTTGTCTCCATGGAACTGCCCTTCCCCCCCTCCCACGCCAAGCCCAAACGCCAAATCAGTTTCAGAAACTTCAATAACATAAACCAAGACACCATGACCTCCGACCTCATACACCTCTCTGCCACAACCCTCCCCTCTGCTGGAGAAGCAGTGGACTTCTACAACACCAACCTGCAAAACCTCCTAGACCTCCACGCCCCTGTCAAAACACGAACAGTCATCTTCTCACGCTCAGCCCCCTGGTTCACTGGAGAGCTGAGAAAAATGAAGGCAGCCGGCCGCGTCCTGGAACGGCGACTCACAGCCACTGGGCTAACTGTCCACCGCCTAGCCTACAGACAGCACCAGAAAGCCTACTCAAGGTCCCTCAGGGAAGCACAATCACAGTTCTACTCAAACATCATAAATGACAACCCAGGAAATTCCAAAACACTATTCTCCACCATCAACCATTTTCTGAAACCACAAAACTCCAAACGCAGCGACACCACAGTTGAACAATGCAACACCTACCTCAACTTTTTCAAAACCAAAGTAGACAACATCCGCTCCCTCCTCTCCAGCCCCACCACGCCAGCTGTCCCAAACGCCACCCCACAGTCTGCGATCCTTCACCCCCTGTCCTGCTTCACCAGCATCACACAGCTGGAGGTCGAGGACATTGTTAGAGGGATGAAGCCCTCCTCCTGTGCCCTGGACCCCCTCCCCACCCCCCTACTCAAATCCAACATCCATGCCATAAGTCCCCTGATCACTAGCATCATCAATCACTCCCTCCAGGCTGGCCACATTCCTCCCTCTTTAAAGACTGCCATTCTCACTCCTCTCCTCAAAAAACCCTCCCTGGACCCAGACATACTTGCAAACTACAGACCCATCTCCAACCTCCCTTTCCTGTCCAAAATATTGGAGAAAGTAGTAGCCGCACAGCTCCAACACCATCTCAACCTCAACCACCTCAGCGAAAAATTTCAATTTGGCTTCCGTTCCGCCCACAGCACGGAAACCGCCCTGGTTAGGGTCACAAACGACCTCCTGATGGCGGCTGATGCTGGCTCCCCCTCCCTACTCATCCTTCTGGACCTCACGGCCGCATTTGACACCGTCGACCACAACATTTTAATCAACCGCCTCCACTCCACCATCGGCCTCAACAACACAGCACTAAATTGGTTCATATCCTACCTTTCCGACCGAACTGAATACGTCTCCCTGGGAGGTTCCAAATCCCACACCCAGCCCGTCACTTGCGGTGTCCCCCAGGGTTCTGTCCTCGGCCCCACCCTTTTCACACTCTACCTACTACCCCTCGGCCATATCATCAACAGACATGGAATATCATTCCACTGTTATGCTGATGACACACAACTATATCTCAAAACCAACACCACCGCCCCATCACAATCCTCACCATCACCACCACCACCCCTATCCACCCTCACCACCTGCCTGGAGGAGATCAAGTCGTGGATGAGTCGCAACTTTCTGCAGTTAAACAGCTCCAAAACTGAAGTCATCCAAATAGGCACACCACACCAGATCCAAAACTCCCCCATAACCACCATCACCTTCTCTGGACAGGACCTCCCCCTCTCACCGGTTGTCACCAACCTGGGAGTAAAAATGGACCCTCACCTCAACTTCGAGCCCCACATCAGACATATCTGCAAAACTTATTTTTTCCACCTCAGAAACATCTCAAAACTCCGACCAACACTCACGCTAGCTGACTCAGAGAGACTCGTCCACGCCTTCGTCTCCTCCAGGCTGGACTACTGTAATGCACTTCTCATCAGGATCCCTAGCAAGAGCCTTCAAAGGCTCCAATACATCCAAAACAGCGCTGCTAGGATCCTGATGAGAGTGCGCAAACGAGAACACATCACACTCATCCTCCGCTCACTTCACTGGCTCCCCGTCGCGTTCCGAACACAATACAAAATATCCCTGCTCACCCACCAATGCGTCCACGGAAACGCCCCCCTCTACCTCAAAGAATTAGTCTCCCTGAAACCCTCGACCCGCACCCTCCGCTCATCAAACACATACTGCCTCAACCCCGTCACGGCCAACCTGCGCACCATGGGTGACAGGGCCTTCTGCACAGCTGCCCCTGAACTGTGGAATGCTCTCCCCGTACACTTGAGAGTGCCACAGTCAATCGACTGCTTCAAGAGAGGACTAAAGACCTACCTTTTTAATAAGGCCTTCCCCCAAACCCACTGATTTTATTCCCTGACCTCGTGTTCATTAACAGCTTCCGCGCCATTGCCGACGATTAAAGTCAATTGAAGCTTAATTTTGATACTGGCGCTTAACGCCATTGCCGACGGCCTCCGGCAATTGAGCTTTTATAGCGCGTTCGATTGCTCGAGCCAAAATGCTAGCCGGTTAGCTATCTGTGTTGTTAGCACAGCATTGGATCGCCCATCTTAGATCGTCGTCGCCATAAGCATCCATTCTATCCATTTCTTTCAATCGCCTGTAACTCCTATTCCTTGTCCCAGATGGCATTTTTGGTCAAAACAGCGTTTCTTTGACGGCACAGAGCTGACAATCTAGAGCTCTCCGGAGCTCCGGCCTGGATTCAAATTGTAAACAAGGCCCATCCAGCTGTGTGAAAACTCCTAACGTAGGACTACCGGTTGTGGACCGGAAATGGCGGATTTTCAAAATAAGAGCTCAAATTAAAAAAATGCTGGCGTGAATTAGATCCTAATTTTTCAATAAATGATAGCGGTCTAAGTGTTAACTGTTGTTTTTTTGTTTCCTGCTTTTAATCATGTAATGTTCTTTTTTTTTTTTTTTCTGCTTTTACCTATTGTTTCATATATT
>NC_136805.1:1133669-1246169 GCF_951216825.1 Electrona antarctica | reverse complement strand
GTGTGTGTGTGTGTGTGTGTGTGTGTGTGTGTGTGTGTGTGTGTGTGTTGTGTTTTAAACTTCTGAAGAAATGTGAACTGAACCCCTCCTAATTTGGTTACTCCAGATGGCTGAATGGTTATATAAGGTCACTTGTAATTTATCACATGCTAATGTATAACTAGCAGTAGCCATATCATCATCGTTGTTGGGGGGGGGGGGGGGGTCAATATTGCTTTGCTATTCAGATGTAATTCAGTCAGTATAAGTAGGCCTATTAGAACTGTGATTGATTGATCATGCGTCAGTTGGGAGTGCAGTCTAATTAGCAACTTTGTACAGCCGTGAGACTCTGACTTTGAAGCGCAAACATTATCCACAAACGACCCCCCACCCCTCAATGCTGCATAGAGAGTGAGAGAGAGAGAGACACTCTACTCTACTTACAAGTGTTTCACCGGATTTTACTGTTAAATAAATAAATAATTAGCCGTGACTGCGCACGTCTGTAGGAACCGATAGTTAGATCCGAAATGGCATTATGCCTACTGTAATGGGTGCCACGGAAAGTACAGACAACTCACCCCGCAATGTCAGAAAGTGAAGACAACTCACCGGGGTGAGTTGTCTGGACTTTCGGGGTGAGCTGTCCGTACTTTCTCGCCCAACTCGCCCCAGCGGAAAGTACAGACAACTCACCCCGACATGTCAGAAAGTGAAGACAACTCACCGGGGTGAGTTGTCCAGTATTCCTTCACACAGCAGGTAGGATATAGATGTTTAGTGATCATAGTCAGTAACTAATAACTATAGTTTTGGGTGACTGTAATTCTCTCTCTCTCTCTCTCTCTCTCTCTCCCTATTTTCCACGAATGTTGTAATGTAAAGTAAGTGGGATCAGTCATTGTGTGCAGATTTAAAAAAAATAGAAATATAAGTTAAACAACCACTCGGTCTTCCCGCCCAGGCTGGCCCAGATCATCACTTTATCTAACCAGGTCAATAATTAACCCTTTTATTGCCAGGTGCAAACTTGTGACTGCACCTTGTGTAAGTGTAACTACAGTTCAATCCAAGGCATTGAGTTAATAATTTATTTGATGTGAACGTCCAAAGAGTTCCACTTTAGTCTTTATACCTTATGGTAAAAAGGAGCACAACTTTAGCATTAGGGAACTATTGCTGCTCCTCCACTGCTACAGTAAGCCACTGTTTTGGTGGAATTCACATGTTTCAGTTTTCACTTGTATAGGACCATATTGATACGCTAGTGAAATCCAGGTGAATTATGACCGGGGGTCGTTTTACTTCCACAACCGGCTGACCTCATAGGCCTATAACTTCTGGATTAGATTAGATGGTTTATTGTCAGTGTATAATAAAACAATAAAACTCCACTCCACTCCTTTTACCCTAGAACACTAAACATATTGTTGTCACACCGTCACTAAACATGGACCATAGATTTACCCAATGTAAAATATTACATGAAAAGTACAGCAATACGTGGCAACTGTACTCTTCTTTAATATTTAATGATGACTTTTCACAAGAAAAGAATAATAGATATCATGGGGGTGGGCAAAATGATGAAAACATGCATATTATTTTTAAAATATGACGAATATAAACGAAATGGAGCTGGGAACTTCTCCTTTGCTTCACCCATTCCTGGGACATGTGAGAATGGTCCAGTAAAGAAACAAGAAAGAAAAAAGTCCATTGTGGGTCACACTATCACTAAACATGGGGGAAATTCACCCGAAAACAACAGGGATGTGAGCAGGGAAACAAACCTACCTTCTATGATGTCACTGAGCATCATGAAGGCACTGAAAGACCCGCCCACCTCAGACATCAGCAACATTATGATGTCACTGAGCATCATGAAGGCACTGAAAGACCCGCCCACCTCAGACATCAGCAACATTATGATGTCACTGAGCATCATGAAGGCACTGAAAGACCCGCCCACCTCAGACATCAGCAACATTATGATGTCACTGAGCATCATGAAGGCACTGAAAGACCCGCCCACCTCAGACATCAGCAACATTATGATGTCACTGAGCATCATGAAGGTACTGAAAGACCCGCCCACCTCAGACATCAGCAACATTATGATGTCACTGAGCATCATGAAGGCACTGAAAGACCCGCCCACCTCAGACATCAGCAACATTATGATGTCACTGAGCATCATGAAGGCACTGAAAGACCCACCCACCTCAGACATCAACAACATTATGAAAATTACAAAAATATAATATAAGTGTTCTAGGTTTTAGCAGCATAAAACATAAAATAATTAATACAAAGAGGGAAATTAGTTCACAATGTGACCAATCGTGACGAGGGACAGATTATTGTGCACATGTGTTGTATAGGAAAAAAAATACTCTGTGAAAAACGTATTTGCTCAAAAATGAGTTAATCACACCTATCTATGTCCATCAAGACTATCATTCAACTAAACGTCAAAACCAAAATTCCTGTATGAATATTTTCAGACGGTAGTGTTAGTCCCCCATAAAAATGCCTTGCAGAAACCTGCCAGGGCCCTGATTTAATTCATTAATTGATTCAGTTCAATATGTGGCTTCCCCAGAGTTAGTGAGCAACACGCTGCACCCCTAATTGCATGGTTTCCTCCACCATCAGTGTGTGACGTGTGCGTGCGTGCGTGCGTGCGAAATTTAACATGGACTCACCACCATGTGCTGCTTCAGCCATGACGTCACTCTGCTGGTCAGACACCCAGGAAAGATGAACTCAGACTGTTAGACTGAAAAGAGACAAAAGAAGGCAATTAACGAGGTCCAATCAGCAAAAGGTGAATTGCTCCAAGGTGAAAAAACATGTTCCAAGTCATTATAATTGGTCCTTATTAATGAGATGCACCATCGCCGGTACCTCTCTATAATCACACTTCCATCCTCTTGTCACGATCATCTGAGCCTCACTACGCGCTCGCTGACCTTAGATCAGAGCTGGGAATTACACAGCCTGGGGGCCACATACAGCCCTGTAGCTGACTGACCACAGCCTGGGGGCCACATACAGCCCTGTGGCTGACTGACCGTGGCCTGGGGGCCACATACAGCCCTGTAGCTGACTGACCGTGGCCTGGGGGCCACATACAGCCCTGTAGCTGACTGACCACAGCCTGGGGGCCACATACAGCCCTGTGGCTGACTGACCACAGCCTGGGGGCCACATACAGCCCTGTGGCTGACTGACCATGGCCTGGGGGCCACATACAGCCCTGTAGCTGACTCTGACCATGGCCTGGGGGCCACATACAGCCCTGTGGCTGACTGACCACAACCTGGGGGCCACATACAGCCCTGTGGCTGACTGACCGTGGCCTGGGGGCCACATACAGCCCTGTGGCTGACTGACCGTGGCCTGGGGGCCACATACAGCCCTGTGGCTGACTGACCACAGCCTGGGGGCCACATACAGCCCTGTGGCTGACTGACCGTGGCCTGGGGGCCACATACAGCCCTGAGGCTGACTGACCACGGCCTGGGGGCCACATACAGCCCTGTGGCTGACTGACCATGGCCTGGGGGCCACATACAGCCCTGTGGCTGACTGACCACAGCCTGGGGGCCACATACAGCCCTGTGGCTGACTGACCACAGCCTGGGGGCCACATACAGCCCTGTAGCTGACTCTGACCATGGCCTGGGGGCCACATACAGCCCTGTGGCTGACTGACCACAGCCTGGGGGCCACATACAGCCCTGTGGCTGACTGACCACAACCTGGGGGCCACATACAGCCCTGTGGCTGACTGACCACGGCCTGGGGGCCACATACAGCCCTGTGGCTGACTGACCACGGCCTGGGGGCCACATACAGCCCTGTGGCTGACTGACCACAGCCTGGGGGCCACATACAGCCCTGTGGCTGACTGACCGTGGCCTGGAGGCCACATACAGCCCTGTGGCTGACTGACCACGGCCTGGGGGCCACATACAGCCCTGTGGCTGACTGACCACGGCCTGGGGGCCACATACAGCCCTGTGGCTGACTGACCACAGCCTGGGGGCCACATACAGCCCTGTGTCTGACTGACCACGGCCTGGGGGCCACATACAGCCCTGTGGCTGACTGACCACAGCCTGGGGGCCACATACAGCCCTGTAGCTGACTCTGACCACGGCCCATCAAAGGTTACTTGGAAATTACAAAATAAAATGTACTTTGAAATGTTATACTTATGCGTGGACTAAAACTGCATTGCTTTTATTTTGAAGAATGTTTATTCACGTACACACATACAGCCCTGTAGCTGACTCTGACCATGGCCTGGGGGCCACATACAGCCCTGTGGCTGACTGACCACAGCCTGGGGGCCACATACAGCCCTGTGGCTGACTGACCACAACCTGGGGGCCACATACAGCCCTGTGGCTGACTGACCACGGCCTGGGGGCCACATACAGCCCTGTGGCTGACTGACCACGGCCTGGGGGCCACATACAGCCCTGTGGCTGACTGACCACAGCCTGGGGGCCACATACAGCCCTGTGGCTGACTGACCGTGGCCTGGAGGCCACATACAGCCCTGTGGCTGACTGACCACGGCCTGGGGGCCACATACAGCCCTGTGGCTGACTGACCACGGCCTGGGGGCCACATACAGCCCTGTGGCTGACTGACCACAGCCTGGGGGCCACATACAGCCCTGTGTCTGACTGACCACGGCCTGGGGGCCACATACAGCCCTGTGGCTGACTGACCACAGCCTGGGGGCCACATACAGCCCTGTAGCTGACTCTGACCACGGCCCATCAAAGGTTACTTGGAAATTACAAAATAAAATGTACTTTGAAATGTTATACTTATGCGTGGACTAAAACTGCATTGCTTTTATTTTGAAGAATGTTTATTCACGTATACTCTGGTGAATTGTGTGTGATTGACAACCTGTTACCTTCCTCGTCAACCCTCAATAATATCTGATCATGCCAAAAAAACAGAAAGTTGGATGCCGAATGCAGAGGTTTCAACACAATATGGACTACTGTATACTGTATACTGAAGTCAGAATAATAACAACATACAGTATACTCTTACCAGACAATGCCATTTACTGCTTTTTAAATTGAAATACATTTTATATTATGCAGAATTGAGTTCAGCCTTTTGGCCCGGCCCTACACAATATGTTCTGTTGCTCGTCTGGCCCCTTCGGAAAAATAATTATATATTATATTATATTATATTATATTATATTATATTATATTATATTATATTATATTATATTATATTATATTATATTATATTATATTAAAATTACATTAAAATTAAAATTAAAAAGTAAAATAATAATAATAAAAATTAATAATATTATATTATATTATTAGATAAGTACCTAAACCCTTCCTTAGATGATCACGCCGGCACCCCCAATGTCATTCGTGCACCTGACCTATCTGACCATTTCGCACTCTGCATCGTTTATGCTGTGCGTCGCATGCTACACATGTGTCGTGCCCAGGGGTCACCATCATGCTGGCTTGTGGACGACATTTTTGTCAAAATTGCATTTTTGCCATACAAATGAGCGGACAGTAATATCACCATAAACACATAACGAGCTATAGCTCTGAATGACCATAACAGGTCGGGGGTCCTTGCAAATAAAATAACCCTAACCCAAGAACCACTAGTACTAGACTTGGACTCCTAAAAATGTATGCCATATAGTGTCGTAGAAAATAAGAGTCATACATATTCTTGACATTCAGTAATTGGTCCTTATGATCAAAATAAGAACATTATAATGGTGTGTAAAACATAAAATACCGTCCGTGTACGGACATGTTGATGACCCCTGAACATGTTGATGACCCCTGGACATGTTGATGACCCCTGAACATGTTGATGACCCCTGGACCCCTGGACGTGCCCATAAACGACCATAAACAACAACCCTGAACCTAGTTCTGTCTAATGCTTGGTCTTTCCTAGTGAAAGCACATACAAAAACATCCAAAGGCTGATTCAAGTGCTGTACATCAAAGTTAAAAGAATTGAATAAAGAACAAACAACTCCAAAACCAAAGAAGCATCAAATATACTAAACCAACAAGAAGACAAATAGCTGAGGAAAAAACATAAATATATATATGAAATTGTGGGAGCACATCAAAAAGTGTCCCCAATCTTTTTCTTTTTTTTTGCGTTTTGAGTCTGCTTTTAAAAATATCCAAGGAGGGTGCAAATATCAATATCAAGCAGAAATGGTATAATCTTATGAGCATAGTGAAGACCAATTACATTTACATTAACTTACTTATGTTTAAAATAGCCAATTTAACCTTTAATGCGCTCAGATTGATTCCAGTCAGGATATAATTCAATCTAATTTATACATCGCTTTTTCCTATAGGCTAGCGCCCCAAATATTATTTGCCACTTCTCTTGGCCAGTTCACACTTCAGAGTCAAATCTCAATGTGGCTTTTACTGGATAAATAAAGAATAAATAAAACATTGATTATTTATGAGGTTCTGATGAGGCCCTGGTGAGCCGTAGCAGGTTCTGATGAGGCCCAGGTGAGCCGTAGCAGGTTCTGATGAGGCCCAGGTGAGCCGTAGCAGGTTCTGATGAGGCCCAGGTGAGCCGTAGCAGGTTCTGATGAGGCCCAGGTGAGCCGTAGCAGAGCCCGGCGTGCTCACAGCTCACAGCGACACCCTTTAGCTCAGGGTGACCAAAACAAGGTAGAACTACCACAAAGGCTGTGCAGTTTCACATGCCATGTTCCTGAACAATATTTAATTTCAATATTTTAAAATAAATCAGCCAGTCAGCTCAAACCTACAATGCAATATTTTGTTTTCAAGAGTTGCTGTGCAGTGTGCACAAACGTCGGTAGCATTATTACAAATTAAATACCAAAAACAAAAAATCCCCCTCTCAGGTACATATTTTAACTATTTTCAGCAATGGTATAATAATGAATTGGGTGATTTATTGGTAATACTTTTTTGGGTGGGTAGTAAAAAAAAAAGTGTGGGCACCCCTGCTTTAGCTACGACCCCTGGTAGCTCTGCTACTGCTCATTACCATCATCTTACAATAATAGTACAATTCACACTCATACAGTTTATGGTAAAATGTAACGCCATCAAATGTGTACAGCCTTACTAAATATATATTAAAGATAATGTAATACTAAATAAAACTAATGAAATAGTCAATGAATTTAACAACTTCTTTGTAAATGTTGGACCAAACTTAGCAAAAGAGATTGTGGAGCCGAGAGATACTACCAACTTAACTGAAAGAAATATCAGACAAAATCCATACTCTATATTTATTAGGCGTGTACATGAAAAAGAAATCATAGAAATAGTGAAAAAATTCCAAAATAAAAAATCAACAGACAACACAGATATTGATATGATGCTTGTCAAGGATATTATAAACACCATAGTAACACCACTCACATACATATGTAACCAATCCTTCCTAACCGGCATCTTCCCTAACAAAATGAAAACGGCAAAAGTCATTCCAATATTCAAAACCGGCGAAAAATCTCAATTCACAAATTATAGACCAATCTCTCTGCTCTCACAATTTTCCAAGATCCTAGAAAAGCTTTTTGTGGCCAGACTTGATAATTTTATAGATAAACATAACTTAATAAGTAACCATCAATATGGGTTCAGGGCAAACAGATCCACTTCAATGGCAGTCATAGATCTAGTCGAACAGATATCAAAAGCAGTAGATGACAAACAATATACAGTAGGGGTATTCATTGACCTCAGAAAGGCATTTGACACTATTCATCATGAACTACTATTAAAAAAATTGGAAAGATACGGTGTAAGAGGAACTGCAAACTCATGGTTAAAGAGCTACCTTGGCGACAGAACACAATTTGTACACATGAATGGAGTAGATTCTGAAGAGCAAAAAATCACATATGGAGTCCCACAGGGCTCTGTATTGGGTCCAAAGCTATTTATTATGTACATAAATGACGTCTGCGATGTATTGAAACAAATGAGCTGCGTCTTGTTTGCTGACGACACTAGTCTGTGCTGCTCAGGAAAACACCTGGATCAGCTCTTGGATACAGTACAAAATGAGCTTACAATATTGAAGAAATGGTTCGACATAAATAAATTGTCACTAAATCTAAATAAAACCAAATTCATGATTTTCAGTAATAGATCAATTAACAGAGAGGCTAAAATTATGATAAACAATGTGGAAATTGAACGAGTGTTTGAGAATAAATTCCTAGGTTTAATTATTGACAGTAAACTTAATTGGAAATCGCATATAAATAATGTAAGGACAAAATTATCTAAAACCATTGCTATAATGTATAAAGCTAAACCTATTCTAAACCAGAACTCGCTATATATGCTGTATTGCTCCCTCGTACTTCCATACATTAACTACTGTGTGGAGGTATGGGGGAACAACTACAAAACGACTATCCAGCCAATCTTTCTACTTAAAAAAAAAGCCATAAGAATTGTCACCCAATCTGATTATTTTGCACCAACCAACCCATTATTTATTCAATTAAACACCTTAAAACTCCAAGATATAGTAGATTTAAATACCGCAATAACAATGTACAAGGCACACAATCATCTGCTCCCGAGCTGTATCCAAGAGCTGTTCTGGCCTAGAGAGAGCCGCTACAACCTAAGGGGCACTGCCATATTCAAACAAACAAATGCAAGAATAAACACCAAAGAGAGGTGCATATCGGTCAGAGGGGTCAAGTTGTGGAATGGACTGGATGACGAACTAAAAAATTGTACTACAATAAATAAATTTAAAAAATTGTATAGATCAAAAACAATAGATATATATAGAACATTGATATGATGTCTTGTTTTGTTTTCTTGTTTTGTTTCGTTTTTGTTGTTTTTTTGTTGTTTTTGTTTTTTTTGTCTTGTTCCTGTTAACTGTTTTTTTCCTGTATGTCTTTGTTCTTGTTTTTGCTTTGTTTTTTTTGTTTTCTTGTTTTTTTTCTCCCTTCTGTTTGCTTTGTTGTATTATTTTACATATGAAAGTTAATTATTTGTTAGAAGGGTAGGCACAATAAGCTTAGGCTTCAGCCTACACCTTTTTGGTCAATATTTCTTTTTGCAAAAAAACACAAAGCAGGCACTGTATTGTTTTTAATGACCAAAATAAATAAATAAAAAATAAACCTTACTAGTGCGGCGGTTAAGCTCATCTATGGAAGGTATTGTGCATTTTATGACTAAAGCATGAAACTTTCTACAGTGTTTCTATATACTATGAAGTTTGTTTTCAGACGTGGAACCACTTCTGAGTTGATGTCTGTAACTTGTCAGAGGGCGTACACATATCGGGTTGTCAAAAACATGCATTTTTCCCTTTTTTGCAGGCACAAAGACAGTATATCAATAAGAAGAGTTCTGGAACCCACTAGTCATCATAACATTGCTTTAATAGGTTAAATCAACAGTAGAAGATATGTCAATTGGGTTTCATGGGTCATTAGGTCACACAAACACCTCACATAAACACAGACACAAAAATCGGATTTTCAACCATTTGTGTTCAATTGGATAGAGCATTTGACATCTCTTCTTAACATATCCTATTTGCAGTAAAGAGTGTCTACCATGCAATGGCATTATTAGAGAGGCCTAACAGTCTCCTGAGCATGAACAAAGGGCAGTACACTTGAGGGCAGACTTTTTGCACTTGCATCGCTTCGTGCACCCTTTCTTGCAACCACAATGTATCAGTTCATAACAGCTCTGTGAGGCTTCTGGAAGGGTGGTCCACAGTGGCTGCCATCCCAATTCTTCTTTCACCCAGCCCCAATCAGAAGGGCTTGGCAGCTGAGGGTCAGGTTCCAAGGCTTTGTACCAAACATTGGCCTGATAGGTGGCCCGTTTGATGTGTTGCTCTAGTGCAGCCTTCGTTGGTGGCATGTTCTCCGGAGCTCTGGTTTTCTGAGTGAAGAGCTGTTTCCTAGCTTCATTTACCTCTGTGGTTTCACTTGTCCTGTCATACATCAGTACGACAAAGCGCTCTAATCGTGACTTAGACAGCTCACTCAAATTACTCTGCATCTGCATGAGCTCATCGAAAGCATCAGTAACTTCAGGGAAAGCCTTCCAAGTCTGCCATGCTGTTTTCTTTCCTCTTCCAGCAAACGCTGAGACTGTGTCACATCCCGTGAGTGCGTGGAACAATGGTAGAGCAGCACAGGTACTTGGACCCAACTTGTTGGCTATTTGATGAACACCAATATACCTGAGGTTGGTTCCACTACCAAGAGCAATCCACATTTCCTCTGGCTTGATCGTCCTGAACCTTCTTGCAACCCTTCTGAACAGCATCTGACACATGCAGAAGCAAGCGTGTGTCTGCTTCCTCATGAGAACATGGGGTGAGATTTGTTATGTCACACTGGGCAGGAGTACAGAGCACCATTTTGCCATGGGTTGCGTAAACTTCTTTTCTCTCAGCCACTGCGATGGAAATGACTTGCTGAGAGAGGAATCCAAACAATTCTGTTTTGTTCTCATCAACACGCAGGAAGTCTTTCCAATGCTTTGGCAGTGCAGTGGTAGGCATCACCCGTCTCCTGATTCCCTTCCCTCTCTTCTGTCGGGTGGTTCCTTTCAGACTATCTGGGATATAGATATCCCAGACAATATCAAGACGCTTTGTTTTCTCAAGCTGGGATTTTACATATGGCACAAAGACACTATCTGCATAGTCCTGGAAGGTCTTTGCTGTACCAGGATTCAGCATCTGGACCACAGCTGCACCATCAAGGAACACAGCATCAACCACAGGAGCAGGTTGTGAGTCAGTGTCATCAATAATTATGCAGTGCAAGAGGTCTGCTTTTGTACCAAGCCGCATCTTCCCTCCTTGAGATAAAGATGGTGGTGCTTCCTGGTTTTCGTGGCTGAAGAACTGATCCAGATCGCCATCACGAGTTTGGCAAGCCACATACAGCCGTGAGTAGAGATGGCAGTCACGCTTCAGTGCTTCAAGTTGTATCTTCTGCTTTGACTGTGTTTTCACTGGTGGGCAGCTGAATAGAGGCAATTTGTTCTTGGGCAGGGGATCTGTGACTGACTTTGTTTGCTGCTCCAGGCGTTCTTGCACCAAGGGACTCCACTTTCCTTACTGTGTCTGCAACTAGTGAACTCATGATGTCTTTAGAGTCAAGCACAAGGAGATCCTGACTCTCTTCAAGAAATGGGTTCCCCATCTCTTCGATCACGGCTGTGAGGCATCGAACATGCTTTTTAAAGGTTTCTTGCACTGCTGGTTTCTGCTCGTGGTGACGATATTCACTTTCTGGGGTGCTTTTATTCTCAAAATCTGTAGTCATTCTGGCAATTTCTGGACCTGCCACCATCCAGCGATGCAGTGCCCCAGGATTCTCTGTCAGGCCAACTGCTCCACCAGATCCTTTGATGAGTGCGTTGTTCTGTTCGTGGCAGTGGTCAATTGCCATAGCGGAAAACTTGTGACTTGTTTTATGCACAACAAACTTTCCGGTACGGAACTCATCCAGGATGGCTGGATGTTTATCAGAGAGGACCATCATGTCACGGACATGCACTGATAGCCACCTGGAGTAGTGAGTGTGGTCCAGAGCAAACATCCAGGGTAGAAGCTGTGTGAGGGTTTCCACATAGAGCTCGAAGTTGCCCTCCCGCAGTGATCTGACGTACATGAGCATGAGAACCTCAAGTGATAGGGTTTTCAACCAGTAGTCAAAATGCACACTTTCCCTGACTCGCTGTATGCACCATTCCTCAAATGTCGGAGGGGCCGCTTCAGGTATGCAGTGCTGATTGTAGGCCTGGTGAAGTAGCATGTACAGGCTAGCAGCAGTAACTTGGTGTGCATGGCGAGTCTTGGTAATGTGCCTGGCATGGATGAAAGATTCTGCAGTGCCAGGGGTCGCAATATCAGCCTTTGTCCATCCACTTTCTTCAAGCCAGTCCCCTAAGACCTGCAATCACACACACATATGTACACATATGAGTAACTCAGTGTCTTCCGTTTCCAAAGCAGCTTGTCTAACATTGAAGTCCAACTGTTTTGTTGATGCCTCATGTAGCACTTTTCTGAGTTTTTCTTTTTTTTGAGAGCCTGCTAGCTTGTTGCAGAAGAAGCACACCCCGTCCTTAGTACAGACATGGCTGTCAGTAGACCGAGTCGGAAGTTTGGGTACTACAGACTGTTCCACCTCTTCTGACGACTTCCGCCGTCGCTGCAGTTTGGTTTGACTGTATCTTACTCGACAGGACTTGTGCCACTGTGCCCTGTTGGTCATCAATGTGGCTTCTATGCCATTCCCATCATCCAGCCTATCCAGGTCCAGCTCAGCGGGTATCTGTCCAAATTCTTGGAATTCAAGAAGATCCCTGGCCAATGACACATAACCAATACCTACTGGTGACTTGCTTGAGCGGGCAGGGCATTGCAAAGCTTCCTTTGTTTCCACTTGGCAGATAGCACAGAGTTCCCAGTTAGTGGGGCAATGCAGCTTCTTAGATGTAGAAGGCTGTGTTGGATCAATCAGGATATGGCGTTTTGACATGATGCAGACACAGTGTTGTAATTGTCTGAAGAGTGTAGTCCGCCTTGTCAGTAGCTAGCTGACACACATCCTGTAGTGCACATGGACATAATATATTGTAGATGTAAGTATATATTGATATTATTTTACACATGTATTTATGTTTTTAACATATTTAGGCCTAGTGAGAAAAATGTCATTGACACCTTATTTGGATGAATTAATGGTGAAGGCTAAACATTACACAATGGCTAGCTAGTTGTTAGCTATAGCTAGCTAGCTGTATTTCACTCATCATCAACAACATTCCATTAATCAACAGCTAGAAATAGTATTTGATCAATAAGAACATGACTCACATTCTCACCTGTCCATACATCAAAATGTCTCTTCTTCTCATGTGCACTCTTTTCAGGCTACTGTAAGTATATATTGGTATTATTGTACATATTTAGTGAGGGAAATGTCATTAACACCCTCTTTGGAGGAATTAATGGTGAAGATGTTGGAGGTTGATTTGCTAAACATTACACAATGGCTAGCTAGCTAGTTGTTAGCTAGATAGCTAGCTAGCTGTATTTCATTTAATAAATCATCAGCAACATTACACTCATCATCAACAACATTCCATTAATCAACAGCTAGAAATAGTATTTGATCAATAAGAACATAATTCTTACCTGTCCATACATCAAAATGTCTCTTCTTCTCATGTGCACTCCTTTCAGGCTACTGCCTTCTGCTGGTCTACTGCAGTAAAATCATGTTCCAAATGACAGCCATGACACACAAGGCCATGGCTGAGCAACTGGATGTGTTTATTAGAAGAAAACTGCCATTTTAACAAATATATATATTATTATAGTGGAGAATAATGGGACGAAAAGTGGAAATCTGCTATGCTGAGGTCAATGACCCCTCAAGGTCACCAGAGGTCAGTCAGAAAGTGGTTCCACGTCTGAAATCAAACCTTTAGGTGTGTAGATGATATTCTGAAAGTTTCATGCTTTAGTCATAAAATGCACAATAGGTTTGGTTAACTGCCGCACTATACCTGTCATGACTCCACGGTCCTTGTCTGTGTAGAGAATGTGTTGGAGTTGAACTGTAATCCGACCGACAGTATGCCTATGCTGCTACAATGTCTGCATGAATCTTGAACATAAAAGTTTTTTATACACGATAATAAAAGGATGAAGAGGTGAGTTTTAGCCTGGCAGGGTTGTCAAAACCACTCACAACGATAGCTGATCGTGCACGGAACATGCACTTGACATCATCAGTGGAAAATAGTAAGAAAATAATAGGGCCCAAACTACCCAACTCCTCCTCTCTCCCGCTCCTCCCCCTCCCTCCCCCATCCCCTCCCCTCTTCCCATTCCATCCAATCCAATCCACTTTATGTATAGAGCACATTTCAAACAACAGTGTTGAACAGGTTGGGTTGGGTGGGTTCATATGATCATATCTCATGGGTGTGATAGTAATGAACACTGTATGGACTGTGGACTCACCCACGCTCCAGTAAGGCCTGCACGTCATTAACTCCACATCCAGAGACAGACACGCTCCAGTAAGGCCTGCATGTCATTAACTCCACATCCAGAGACAGACACGCTCCAGTAAGGCCTGCACGTCATTAACTCCACATCCAGAGACAGACACGCTCCAGTAAGGCCTGCACGTCATTAACTCCACATCCAGAGACAGACACGCTCCAGTAAGGCCTGCATGTCATAAACTCCACATCCAGAGACAGACACGCTCCAGTAAGGCCTGCATATCATTAACTCCACATCCAGAGACAGACACGCTCCAGTAAGGCCTGCATGTCATTAACTCCACATCCAGAGACAGACACGCTCCAGTAAGGCCTGCATGTCATTAACTCCACATCCAGAGACAGACACGCTCCAGTAAGGCCTGCATGTCATTAACTCCACATCCAGAGACAGACACGCTCCAGTAAGGCCTGCACGTCATTAACTCCACATCCAGAGACAGACACGCTCCAGTAAGGCCTGCATGTCATTAACTCCACATCCAGAGACAGACACGCTCCAGTAAGGCCTGCATGTCATTAACTCCACATCCAGAGACAGACACGCTCCAGTAAGGCCTGCATGTCATTAACTCCACATCCAGAGACAGACACGCTCCAGTAAGGCCTGCATGTCATTAACTCCACATCCAGAGACAGACACGCTCCAGTAAGGCCTGCACGTCATTAACTCCACATCCAGAGACAGACACGCTCCAGTAAGGCCTGCATGTCATTAACTCCACATCCAGAGACAGACACGCTCCAGTAAGGCCTGCATGTCATTAACTCCACATCCAGAGACAGACACGCTCCAGTAAGGCCTGCACGTCATTAACTCCACATCCAGAGACAGACACGCTCCAGTAAGGCCTGCATGTCATTAACTCCACATCCAGAGACAGACACGCTCCAGTAAGGCCTGCATGTCATTAACTCCACATCCAGAGACAGACACGCTCCAGTAAGGCCTGCACGTCATTAACTCCACATCCAGAGACAGACACGCTCCAGTAAGGCCTGCATGTCATTAACTCCACATCCAGAGACAGACACGCTCCAGTAAGGCCTGCATGTCATTAACTCCACATCCAGAGACAGACACGCTCCAGTAAGGCCTGCATGTCATTAACTCCACATCCAGAGACAGACACGCTCCAGTAAGGCCTGCATGTCATTAACTCCACATCCAGAGACAGACACGCTCCAGTAAGGCCTGCATGTCATTAACTCCACATCCAGAGACAGACACGCTCCAGTAAGGCCTGCATGTCATTAACTCCACATCCAGAGACAGACACGCTCCAGTAAGGCCTGCATGTCATTAACTCCACATCCAGAGACAGACACGCTCCAGTAAGGCCTGCATGTCATTAACTCTACATCCAGAGACAGACACGCTCCAGTAAGGCCTGCACGTCATTAACTCCACATCCAGAGACAGACACGCTCCAGTAAGGCCTGCACGTCATTAACTCCACATCCAGAGACAGACACACTCCAGTAAGGCCTGCATGTCATTAACTCCACATCCAGAGACTGTCTCCCGTTTCACAGGTTAACTTCCTCCAGCTGAAAATAAAAATGAAAATAAAAATAAAAACCCCTGCATACAGGGGTGGACTGGCCACAGGGCGTACCGGGCATATTCCCGGTGGGCCACGACCGTAGGGGGCCGCTCAACTTATATGATATGATAAAAACAAAATAAAAAAATTGACAGGCAGGCAGGCCAATAGGCATGAGGCCACCGGGAAAGGTCCCGGTGGTCCCGGTGGTCCCGTTGGACCAGTCCGGGCCCGCTGCCATTCTGCCATCATGATAATTTCACTGCACCTGTATATCAGTGAGTGACAAATAAACACTCTTCTATCTTGAATCCTTTTGCCAGCATCATTCTTGTGAGAGCAACAAAGGGTTGTGTAGTTGTCTGTTGGTTGCGGTAGAGTTTCTGCTATCTGCGCGCTGGTTGTGGTGGGCCGGTCTGGGCCAAATTTGTGCGAAAATGACCTGGCTGAAGTTTTGGTCATATTTGGTCTTGAAACGGGCCTCCAGATCCCCAAGGCCGCCCCAGTGTGACAGGAAAGGGACACCCATACAACCCATACAACCTGCACTATGTGCACCCTATATTGATCTCAGTACCTACACAAATTAGATTTAATATCCCCAATCCCCCATTATTTATCTTCTGACAGCAAAAGCACAATTGTTGTTTGTACATTAGAAGTACATTTCAACTACTATATTTGATCGCAATGTTGCAATAAAAAAATCTAATATAGTGGAAACTGCATGGACAGTACACTGCCTACACCCCCCTTACATCATGGACTGCTTGTGTGTGTGTGTGTGTGTGTGTGTGTGTGTGTGTGTGTGTGTGTGTGTGTGTGTGTGTGTGTGTGTGTGTGTGTGTGTGTGTGTGTGTGTGTGTGTGTGTGTGTGTGTTCAAGGTTCAAGGTTCAAGGTTCAACTTTATTGTCAACAATACCAGTTACAGGGTAAAAGGCACGTGAAATTCATTGTGCGTTAAAAGACCATACAACAGCTACAGTCTAATAAAATAATAAAATAATCTGTATAAAGAACTAAGTGCAGGTTAAAACTAACATCTCTAAAGTACACAACTACTGAAAGTGCAAGATCACAGTTGCAAAAATGCAGAAGGCCTTAGACATATTGTCATATAGTCCGGGCCTTGTAGTGTTCAGTGTCTGTTCATGAGTCTGATGGCGGAGAAGAAGAACGTGTTCCATAGTCTCTGTGTGCGGCTGGCGAGGCTGAGGAACCGGTTGCCTGGCCGTGGCCGCCTAGATGGCTCAAACAGGCTGTTGCTGGGATGATGCACATCTTTAACGATCCGTTTCGCCTTGGCCACGCATCGGCTTTCGTATATTCCCTGGAGGGAGGGAAGCTCACCTCCAATGATACGCTGGGCTGCTTTCACTACCCAGTGTGGAGTGTGTGTGTGTGTGTGTGTGTGTGTGTGTGTGTGTGTGTGTGTGTGTGTGTGTGTGTGTGTACTTGTGAGAACAGGTATGTATTTATGTTATCAAAGGTTATCAACAGAGAGGATTGTGTTCACATCTCAATGCCTATATGCAGGCCAGGTGCTGGATGTCAAACATCAAGGAGGAGGAAGAACATCCACGAGAATTACTTTATTTTAAGGCAACACATTGCAACGTTTCGACCGACTAGGTCATATTTGCCTGATGAAGACCTAGTCGGTCGAAACGTTGCAATTTGTTGCCTTAAAATAAAGGAAGTCTCGGATATCTACAAACTGGTGTGCGGATGTTATTCCTCCTCGTTGATATCAAAATATCATGCAATTCAAATAACATTCAGAAACAATTAATCAATACCATAAATCACAGCAATAATATCACTAAAAAAACATGCCCAACCCATGGAAAATACAACACAAACTGTACACATTGCAAGTAAGAACAATAGAGCAATAGAGTCCAACATGATTAGAAATCTGAGTAGATATACGATGTGATTCTACCCTGAGAAAAACACATACAGCTCCTTCTCAAAAAGTTCATGTTCTCCCGTAATATAATTCAAAAAGTTAAACTTTTATATATTCTCAATTAATTGCGCGTAAAGTAAAGTATTTAAAACCTTTTTTCTTTTCATCTTGATGATTATGGCATACAGCTCGTGAAAATCTAAAAATCCTATCTCAAAATATTAGAATATTTTACGAGACCACTATAAAAAAGATTTGTTTTAATCCAGAAATGTCGACCATCTGAAAAGTTTAATGTATGCAGTCAATACTTGATCTGGGCTACTTTTGAACAAATTATTGGCATGGGGGTGATAAGCCTGTGGCACTGTTGAGGTGTTATGGAAGCCCAGGTTTTCTTTGATAACAGCTGTAAATTAATTTGTATTGTTGAGTCTCATGTCTCACACCTTCCTCTTGCCAATACAACCTAGATTCTCTGTGGGGTTCAGGTCAGGCCAGTTGGCTGGTCAGTTAAGCACAGTAATAACATGGTCAATACTATGAATATTTGAAATGGTCTGTATTTTTCTATAGATTCAATCCATCCTCTTGACACTTGGTACAGCAGAGCAATCTCTCTTGGATGCTGGACAAACAACCTGCAGCTTTTTCACCCAGGACAACACTCACACACACACGCGCGTGCATGTGTGTGTGTTGCTGTTGACTCTTGTTTTGTGCTACCTGTCGCCAAGTGTACCTGGGGGAATATGGGGGGGCTCTGTGTCTGCATGTCTACCTGCTGGGGGGGGCTCAATGTCTGTGTACCCCATGGGGGTCTCTGTAGGATCATGTATCCTACCTCTAGGGTACCTGGGGGTCTCTGTAGGATCAGTGTCTACCTCTAGGGTACCTGGGGGTCTCTGTAGGATCAGTGTCTACCTCTAGGGTACCTGGGGGTCTCTGTAGGATCAGTGTCTACCTCTAGGGTACCTGGGGGTCTCTGTAGGATCAGTGTCTACCTCTAGGGTACCTGGGGGTCTCTGTAGGATCAGTGTCTACCTCTAGGGTACCTTGGGGTCTCTGTAGGATCAGTGTCTACCTCTAGGGTACCTGGGGGTCTCTGTAGGATCAGTGTCTACCTCTAGGGTACCTTGGGGTCTCTGTAGGATCAGTGTCTACCTCTAGGGTACCTGGGGGTCTCTGTAGGATCAGTGTCTACCTCTAGGGTACCTGGGGGTCTCTGTAGGATCAGTGTCTACCTCTAGGGTACCTGGGGGTCTCTGTAGGATCAGTGTCTACCTCTAGGGTACCTGGGGGTCTCTGTAGGATCAGTGTCTACCTCTAGGGTACCTGGGGGTCTCTGTAGGATCAGTGTCTACCTCTAGGGTACCTGGGGGTCTCTGTAGGATCAGTGTCTACCTCTAGGGTACCTGGGGGTCTCTGTAGGATCAGTGTCTACCTCTAGGGTACCTGGGGGTCTCTGTAGGATCAGTGTCTACCTCTAGGGTACCTGGGGGTCTCTGTAGGATCATGTATCCTACCTCTAGGGTACCTGGGGGTCTCTGTAGGATCCTCTGTATAGGATAGAGGTAGGGACCTCTAGCAGAGCTCTGTAAAAGTGCATCCTAGGACGTGTAGCAACAGCAGAATCAGCTGTCGTTTGGTACTGGCAGAGACAAGCTAATAATACCCTGAGATAACGTTCTGTCAATGATTCACTGTACAGACCATAAGGCTGTGACAGGACTGGAGGAGAGAGGCTTTATCTGTTTACTTCTAATGAAAGCTACAAACGATGGAGCACACGCACACACGCGCACGCACCGCACTGCACGCACATGCACGCACGCACACTCGCACACACAATGAAAATGCTTTACATGCAGATGTAGAACAAGCAATACAAGTGGAAGGATGCGGTGGGGAAAGGAAAGGAATAGAGAAGGAAAAGTATATATTTAATGTACTCTTCTTGGACCTTCCACATCTTTTTTTTTTTTTGTTTCTTTTCTTTTCTTTTGTCTGCAGTAGGATCTGCTCTCATCAGGGAGAAAGTGACCGTCTGAAGAAGAGACTTCACCAAAACAACAAACGCAGAGATCTGAGTCTCTCTGCTGGCGTCTAGAACGTGAGATCACATTAACCTTTAACCTTAACGTGTTCATTGTTAGAATAGTTTTGTAGTTTTAACCTTAACGTGTTCATTGTTAGAATAGTTTTGTAGTTTTAACCTTAACGTGTTCATTGTTACAATAGTTTTGTAGTTTTAACCTTATCGTGTTCATTGTTAGAATAGTCTTGTTTATAAAAAAAAAGAAACGTAGTTGTGTCATTGTTATATTCAGTCAACTGTACACAAATCCATCTTCTGTTCCGTTCACAGGACACACCCAGAGCCTTATGATGAACGACACCAACTCCTCCACCCCCTTCACATCGTCAGCAGACCTACCGATTACTGCCCCCTCCATCAACTCCTCCACCCCCTTCACATCCTCAGCAGACCACACCGCTCTGGCCCTGCTGATCACTACCCACTCCATCAACCTCATCCTGGGTCTCCCGGTCAACAGCTACGTTCTGTGGCTGATACTGAGTGGCGCTGGTGGGACGATCGCCTCCGAGTTCTTCTACCTCAACCTGATCACCTCTGTGATCCTCTCTTCCCTGGCCTCCGCCTTCCACGCATGGGTCTTCACGCACAACTTTGTTTTCCAAAGGGTCAGCTACTTTACGTTTGTCGCTTTCTTCGCCCTCTCTCTCCCGTCGTTCCAGTGCTGCATCTGCGTGGAGCGCTACGTGGCGGTGGTGCGTCCGCTGGTGTTCCGAAGGTACCGACGTCTCCGGTACAAGGCGGCCTGCTGCTGCGCCGTCTGGCTGGCGGTGCTCGCGCTCAGCTCGCTCGTCTTCTGGTCGCAGGCGGTGGCGTGTTGCGTCTTCCTGGGCTTCTGCGTGGCGTGCCTTTCCGTGGTGTGTTTCTGCTGCCTCTCGGTCCTCAGGGCCCTGAAACGGCCTGGACCGGGAGAGGGACAGAGGGACAGGAGAAGTCAGCCTGGAGCGGGAGAGGGACAAAGGGACAGGAGAAGTCAGCCTGGACCGGGAGAGGGACAGGGGAACAGGAGACAGCCTGGACCGGGAGAGGGACAGAGGGACGGGGGACAGCCTGGAGCGGGAGAGGGACAGAGGGACGGGGGACAGCCGGGAGAGGGACAGAGGGACGGGGGACAGCCTGGACCGGGAGAGGGACAGAGGGACGGGGGACAGCCTGGACCAGGAGAGGGACAGAGGGACGGGGGACAGCCTGGACCGGGAGAAGGACAGAGGGACGGGGGACAGCCTGGACCGGGAAAGGGACAGAGGGACGGCGGGGAGGGAAACGACCTGAAGAGAAGAGCTTTCAGGATCATCGTGGTCAGCCTGGTGGTGATGTCGGTGACCATCGTGAGCTACGTTCCCAACGCTCTGTCTCAGCTGCTGAACGGCTCCATGCCGGCTCCCACGTACATCACGTACGCCATAGCCTTGCTGTTGGCGTTCGTCCATCCGTTGCTCTACATGCACAAAGCTGGGAAGCTGCCGCGCTGCTTCCAGATCCCATCTAAGTCTCCCATTCTGTCGGAGACGCGGATTTGAATAGCAGCCACCCCTGGCCTGACAGCGTGTTGCGTGTTCGAGTCCCGTTCATGACGACCTTTGCTGCGTGTCTCTCCCCTTCTCTCTCTTCCTCTTTCATGTCAGTCTTCTAACCCTAACCCTAACCCTAACCCACTGTAAATATCAATAAAGGCACAAAAGCCAAAAACATATAAAAAAATAAATAATAATAATAATTATTATTATTCTTCATTTTATTTAAAACAAAAAACAAATCTAAGAAATTACATGAAAAAATAATAATTAAGTTGTGAAAATAGCAGATCTACAAGCACACAACGCGTCGCTTCACACTGCGTTGTGTGCTTGTAGATCTGCTATTTTCACTAGTTCCAAAACGTATAATCTCCCTTCTTTGCAACCTGTAATGTTTGGGAGCCGCTGCATTAGACCAAATCAAACGCATATTAGACCATGTACAGTATAGCAACTGTTTATTAGACCCTAGCAACCACCGTTTATCCCTGCAACCACCTGTTTCACCCTAGCAAAGACAAATATATTATGAATGACCTGGCAAATAGGGAGTGGCACAGGACACAGAAATATATCTTGGGGTTTTTTATTTCCCAGGAAGTTGGTGGTCTGTATTTTCTTTTTGAGCTATATACAGGTTTAATGTTTGTTTAATAAACGCCATTGACAATGAAGGGAAAACGTACATAATTTTGTAACTCATTATGTCATATTGTCTCTTTATTGTTAATGGCATTTAATGTTTGTTTGCGCACCGTTTGTTTTACATCACCATATCAACATGAGTTAGACTTTAATATATTAGCGCCCCTCACTTCACACGGGTGTGATATTTTGTAAAAGTGAATGCAAAGGCCACACAGTTTGGCACATATGGCATGCATGTATAAAATATGTGGCCAGATTTGACTGAGGGACCTCCAGCTTTTCACCAGAGATTTATTCATTTTTTTATCCAAATGTCAGAGCTGAAATTGACATGTAAATATGAAATAAATGCTTAGCTAGGTGTAATGTTAGAGTCCACAGAAGACATGTAAATATGAAATAAATGCTTAGCTAGGTGTAATGTTAGAGTCCACAGAAGACATGTAAATATGAAATAAATGCTTAGCTAGGTGTAATGTTAGAGTCCACAGAAGTGAACCTTTCAAGCCTGTTTTCTCAACTCGCTGTTTCTCTGCAGACATTACTCTATAAGCCATATCTCCAAAACTGGTGGGTCAAACTGAACAACCAATATGAAAATTCACTGCAACAACAATGTGCTTTTTGATTGATTGATTGATTGATTGATTGAAGTATTTATTAACAGTTTTCAGAATTACAGTACATTTCAAGCACAACTCAATACAAAAACTGTTAACTGTGAGTGGACGACACCATAGCATTGTTCACAAGAGGGTCCACCGTTTTCAATTCATCATAACTTGCTTGCATGTGTATCTGAAATTAATTCAAATTATACAATTAAAGTAAAGCTTTTTTACCATCAAGATCTCTTCAAAGAATCTCCACAAACACAGGTTACTTCTTTCAGTGTAACCCTTGACCCCCAGAAAATGGCACTCTTAAAATGACAAGGCCACCTGGTGGATTTACATAGAACTGCAGGCATATTTGCCACTGGGCTACATGAATAGTGTCACTAGATATTGCACATCCATCCATCCATCTTCAACCGCTTATCCGTAGTAGGGTCACGGGGGAAACAGCTCCACCAGAGAGCTCCAGACTTCCCTCTCCAGAGCAACATTATAGTTCTTAAGCCTATATCGACTGGCCGTGGCGTTAAAGAGCCTGATTGATGTTGGTACAAAAGTGTTCTTGAATCATTTGGCTGGTTGCAAAAAGAGTGAAGTAAGTGGCCCTTTAAAGATGGAGTGCCATGATTCTTTGTATTTGTTTGTGTCTATCTGTGGAGTTAACATTACTCTAATAGGCCCCCAGGTAGTGGTTATAATATTCAAATGTCTTCCTTTGTATTTTTGGTTTCTTCCTGAAAGCTGAAAGCCTTTTCAAAAATAATGATTTGGCGATCACAGTTATCTGAAATTGACGGAACACAAAGCCTGTGTTTATGCATATATTAAGGCAACTTTAGTGAAATGTGGAGTCGTGATCTCTCTCTCTCTCTCTCTCTCTCTCTCTCTCTCTCTCTCTCTCTATCTCTCTCTCTCTCTCATACAGTAGATAGTTAATACATCACTCAATTACACAAACTATTAGTTAACCAACGTATTAACTGTATGCTATTGCATGAGGAATAGTTGCAAAGAGGAAATGTTGAGTCGACTAAACGAGACAGGGTTTGATATGACATCACTACTATGACACCAGTCATCTCCATATTTGGACAAACTTTCAACTGAAGGCGACCTCTAATGGCTTCCAGTATAGAATAAAGATATAATATTTAAAAAAATGTGGGGGGAAGAATGCGCTGCAAGCTTCTCGTGTCTTCATTTCTTTTTTTGAGTGGTGCAAACCACTCCAATAACCAGCTTTGTCTGTATCTGTGTATGTGTGTACCTGTACATGAGGCCACGTACAGGTTGAGCATGGTTGCTATGGTTAGTGTGTGACGTCACTGCACCACTCAGTTCACACGGGTGTGATTTTTTTAGGTTGCTCTGGCTCCACAATCACAATAGTTTGGGTGTGAAAGGAACATTAGCGGCATTATTATTACTTTTTAACCAGAAGTGAACATTTCGTTGTATATTTATCTCAGACTCTTTTACCACATTGAAACAAACTAAAGAACCGATGATTGCGATAAAATAAAATAAAATAAAATAAAATAAAATAAAATAAAATAAAATAAAATAAAATAAAATAAAATAAAATAAAATAAAATAAAATAAAATAAAATAAAATAAAATAAAATAAAATAAAATAAAATAAAATAAAATGAAATGAAATGAAATGAAATGAAATGAAATGAAATATAGCAAAAATAGCGACGCGTTTTGAGCTTGTAGATCGGCTATTTTTGCTGAGACAGCAATACCTCTGGAGTCAGGGACAAATTAGCCATTGGGCCAGTGGGGCCGTGGCCCAGGGGCCCTTGGCTCTCAGGGGCCCTTCATTGGCTGTTGATTTTGTTAAATTTAGGTTAAAAAGATGATAAAAACACAGAAAAACACGAAAATGTCGCGCGCATGCGTGCTATGGGGGCCCTTCAAATATTACCGGCCCAGGGGCCCTCATGGGGGTTAATCCGTCCCTGTCTGGAGTGTGTGTGGAACTACTGTATAGTGGCCCTTTGGAGTGGGTGTAGAACTATAGTGGCCCTTTGGAGTGGGTGTAGAACTATAGTGGCCCTTTGGAGTGGGTGTAGAACTATAGTGGCCCTTTGGAGTGGGTGTAGAACTATAGTGGCCCTTTGGAGTGGGTGTAGAACTATAGTGGCCCTTTGGAGTGGGTGTAGAACTATAGTGGCCCTCTCCATCGTCAAAGTTGCCCACCCCTGAACTAATACAACAAAATGTACTCTAGTATGGATGGATGCATTGTGGACCAGCCATAGTAAATATACTCTAGTATGGATGGATGCATTGTGGGCCAGCCATAGCAAATATACTCTAGTATGGATGGATGCATTGTGGACCAGCCATAGTAAATATACTCTAGTATGGATGGATGCATTGTGGACCAGCCATAGTAAATATACTCTAGTATGGATGGATGCATTGTGGACCAGCCAGAGTAAATATACTCTAGTATGGATGGATGCATTGTGGACCAGCCAGAGTAAATATACTCTAGTATGGATGGATGCATTGTGGGCCAGCCATAGTAAATATACTCTAGTATGGATGGATGCATTGTGGACCAGCCAGAGTAAATATACTCTAGTATGGATGGATGCATTGTGGACCAGCCAGAGTAAATATACTCTAGTATGGATGGATGCATTGTGGACCAGCCATAGTAAATATACTCTAGTATGGATGGATGCATTGTGGACCAAAAAGATTTGTTTTAATCCAGAAATGTCGACCATCTGAAAAGTTTAATGTATGCAGTCAATACTTGGTCTGGGCTACTTTTGAACAAATTATTGGCATGGGGGTGATAAGCCTGTGGCACTGTTGAGGTGTTATGGAAGCCCAGGTTTTCTTTGATAACAGCTGTAAATTAATTTGTATTGTTGAGTCTCATGTCTCACACCTTCCTCTTGCCAATACAACCTAGATTCTCTGTGGGGTTCAGGTCAGGCCAGTTGGCTGGTCAGTTAAGCACAGTAATAACATGGTCAATACTATGAATATTTGAAATGGTCTGTATTTTTCTATAGATTCAATCCATCCTCTTGACACTTGGTACAGCAGAGCAATCTCTCTTGGATGCTGGACAAACAACCTGCAGCTTTTTCACCCAGGACAACACTCACACACACACGCGCGTGCATGTGTGTGTGTTGCTGTTGACTCTTGTTTTGTGCTACCTGTCGCCAAGTGTACCTGGGGGAATATGGGGGGGCTCTGTGTCTGCATGTCTACCTGCTGGGGGGGGCTCAATGTCTGTGTACCCCATGGGGGTCTCTGTAGGATCATGTATCCTACCTCTAGGGTACCTGGGGGTCTCTGTAGGATCAGTGTCTACCTCTAGGGTACCTGGGGGTCTCTGTAGGATCAGTGTCTACCTCTAGGGTACCTGGGGGTCTCTGTAGGATCAGTGTCTACCTCTAGGGTACCTGGGGGTCTCTGTAGGATCAGTGTCTACCTCTAGGGTACCTGGGGGTCTCTGTAGGATCAGTGTCTACCTCTAGGGTACCTGGGGGTCTCTGTAGGATCAGTGTCTACCTCTAGGGTACCTTGGGGTCTCTGTAGGATCAGTGTCTACCTCTAGGGTACCTGGGGGTCTCTGTAGGATCAGTGTCTACCTCTAGGGTACCTTGGGGTCTCTGTAGGATCAGTGTCTACCTCTAGGGTACCTGGGGGTCTCTGTAGGATCAGTGTCTACCTCTAGGGTACCTGGGGGTCTCTGTAGGATCAGTGTCTACCTCTAGGGTACCTGGGGGTCTCTGTAGGATCAGTGTCTACCTCTAGGGTACCTGGGGGTCTCTGTAGGATCAGTGTCTACCTCTAGGGTACCTGGGGGTCTCTGTAGGATCAGTGTCTACCTCTAGGGTACCTGGGGGTCTCTGTAGGATCAGTGTCTACCTCTAGGGTACCTGGGGGTCTCTGTAGGATCAGTGTCTACCTCTAGGGTACCTGGGGGTCTCTGTAGGATCAGTGTCTACCTCTAGGGTACCTGGGGGTCTCTGTAGGATCATGTATCCTACCTCTAGGGTACCTGGGGGTCTCTGTAGGATCCTCTGTATAGGATAGAGGTAGGGACCTCTAGCAGAGCTCTGTAAAAGTGCATCCTAGGACGTGTAGCAACAGCAGAATCAGCTGTCGTTTGGTACTGGCAGAGACAAGCTAATAATACCCTGAGATAACGTTCTGTCAATGATTCACTGTACAGACCATAAGGCTGTGACAGGACTGGAGGAGAGAGGCTTTATCTGTTTACTTCTAATGAAAGCTACAAACGATGGAGCACACGCACACACGCGCACGCACCGCACTGCACGCACATGCACGCACGCACACTCGCACACACAATGAAAATGCTTTACATGCAGATGTAGAACAAGCAATACAAGTGGAAGGATGCGGTGGGGAAAGGAAAGGAATAGAGAAGGAAAAGTATATATTTAATGTACTCTTCTTGGACCTTCAAGTATATATTTAATGTACTCTTCTTGGACCTTCCACATCTTTTTTTTTTTTTGTTTCTTTTCTTTTCTTTTGTCTGCAGTAGGATCTGCTCTCATCAGGGAGAAAGTGACCGTCTGAAGAAGAGACTTCACCAAAACAACAAACGCAGAGATCTGAGTCTCTCTGCTGGCGTCTAGAACGTGAGATCACATTAACCTTTAACCTTAACGTGTTCATTGTTAGAATAGTTTTGTAGTTTTAACCTTAACGTGTTCATTGTTAGAATAGTTTTGTAGTTTTAACCTTAACGTGTTCATTGTTACAATAGTTTTGTAGTTTTAACCTTATCGTGTTCATTGTTAGAATAGTCTTGTTTATAAAAAAAAAGAAACGTAGTTGTGTCATTGTTATATTCAGTCAACTGTACACAAATCCATCTTCTGTTCCGTTCACAGGACACACCCAGAGCCTTATGATGAACGACACCAACTCCTCCACCCCCTTCACATCGTCAGCAGACCTACCGATTACTGCCCCCTCCATCAACTCCTCCACCCCCTTCACATCCTCAGCAGACCACACCGCTCTGGCCCTGCTGATCACTACCCACTCCATCAACCTCATCCTGGGTCTCCCGGTCAACAGCTACGTTCTGTGGCTGATACTGAGTGGCGCTGGTGGGACGATCGCCTCCGAGTTCTTCTACCTCAACCTGATCACCTCTGTGATCCTCTCTTCCCTGGCCTCCGCCTTCCACGCATGGGTCTTCACGCACAACTTTGTTTTCCAAAGGGTCAGCTACTTTACGTTTGTCGCTTTCTTCGCCCTCTCTCTCCCGTCGTTCCAGTGCTGCATCTGCGTGGAGCGCTACGTGGCGGTGGTGCGTCCGCTGGTGTTCCGAAGGTACCGACGTCTCCGGTACAAGGCGGCCTGCTGCTGCGCCGTCTGGCTGGCGGTGCTCGCGCTCAGCTCGCTCGTCTTCTGGTCGCAGGCGGTGGCGTGTTGCGTCTTCCTGGGCTTCTGCGTGGCGTGCCTTTCCGTGGTGTGTTTCTGCTGCCTCTCGGTCCTCAGGGCCCTGAAACGGCCTGGACCGGGAGAGGGACAGAGGGACAGGAGAAGTCAGCCTGGAGCGGGAGAGGGACAAAGGGACAGGAGAAGTCAGCCTGGACCGGGAGAGGGACAGGGGAACAGGAGACAGCCTGGACCGGGAGAGGGACAGAGGGACGGGGGACAGCCTGGAGCGGGAGAGGGACAGAGGGACGGGGGACAGCCGGGAGAGGGACAGAGGGACGGGGGACAGCCTGGACCGGGAGAGGGACAGAGGGACGGGGGACAGCCTGGACCAGGAGAGGGACAGAGGGACGGGGGACAGCCTGGACCGGGAGAAGGACAGAGGGACGGGGGACAGCCTGGACCGGGAAAGGGACAGAGGGACGGCGGGGAGGGAAACGACCTGAAGAGAAGAGCTTTCAGGATCATCGTGGTCAGCCTGGTGGTGATGTCGGTGACCATCGTGAGCTACGTTCCCAACGCTCTGTCTCAGCTGCTGAACGGCTCCATGCCGGCTCCCACGTACATCACGTACGCCATAGCCTTGCTGTTGGCGTTCGTCCATCCGTTGCTCTACATGCACAAAGCTGGGAAGCTGCCGCGCTGCTTCCAGATCCCATCTAAGTCTCCCATTCTGTCGGAGACGCGGATTTGAATAGCAGCCACCCCTGGCCTGACAGCGTGTTGCGTGTTCGAGTCCCGTTCATGACGACCTTTGCTGCGTGTCTCTCCCCTTCTCTCTCTTCCTCTTTCATGTCAGTCTTCTAACCCTAACCCTAACCCTAACCCACTGTAAATATCAATAAAGGCACAAAAGCCAAAAACATATAAAAAAATAAATAATAATAATAATTATTATTATTCTTCATTTTATTTAAAACAAAAAACAAATCTAAGAAATTACATGAAAAAATAATAATTAAGTTGTGAAAATAGCAGATCTACAAGCACACAACGCGTCGCTTCACACTGCGTTGTGTGCTTGTAGATCTGCTATTTTCACTAGTTCCAAAACGTATAATCTCCCTTCTTTGCAACCTGTAATGTTTGGGAGCCGCTGCATTAGACCAAATCAAACGCATATTAGACCATGTACAGTATAGCAACTGTTTATTAGACCCTAGCAACCACCGTTTATCCCTGCAACCACCTGTTTCACCCTAGCAAAGACAAATATATTATGAATGACCTGGCAAATAGGGAGTGGCACAGGACACAGAAATATATCTTGGGGTTTTTTATTTCCCAGGAAGTTGGTGGTCTGTATTTTCTTTTTGAGCTATATACAGGTTTAATGTTTGTTTAATAAACGCCATTGACAATGAAGGGAAAACGTACATAATTTTGTAACTCATTATGTCATATTGTCTCTTTATTGTTAATGGCATTTAATGTTTGTTTGCGCACCGTTTGTTTTACATCACCATATCAACATGAGTTAGACTTTAATATATTAGCGCCCCTCACTTCACACGGGTGTGATATTTTGTAAAAGTGAATGCAAAGGCCACACAGTTTGGCACATATGGCATGCATGTATAAAATATGTGGCCAGATTTGACTGAGGGACCTCCAGCTTTTCACCAGAGATTTATTCATTTTTTTATCCAAATGTCAGAGCTGAAATTGACATGTAAATATGAAATAAATGCTTAGCTAGGTGTAATGTTAGAGTCCACAGAAGACATGTAAATATGAAATAAATGCTTAGCTAGGTGTAATGTTAGAGTCCACAGAAGACATGTAAATATGAAATAAATGCTTAGCTAGGTGTAATGTTAGAGTCCACAGAAGTGAACCTTTCAAGCCTGTTTTCTCAACTCGCTGTTTCTCTGCAGACATTACTCTATAAGCCATATCTCCAAAACTGGTGGGTCAAACTGAACAACCAATATGAAAATTCACTGCAACAACAATGTGCTTTTTGATTGATTGATTGATTGATTGATTGAAGTATTTATTAACAGTTTTCAGAATTACAGTACATTTCAAGCACAACTCAATACAAAAACTGTTAACTGTGAGTGGACGACACCATAGCATTGTTCACAAGAGGGTCCACCGTTTTCAATTCATCATAACTTGCTTGCATGTGTATCTGAAATTAATTCAAATTATACAATTAAAGTAAAGCTTTTTTACCATCAAGATCTCTTCAAAGAATCTCCACAAACACAGGTTACTTCTTTCAGTGTAACCCTTGACCCCCAGAAAATGGCACTCTTAAAATGACAAGGCCACCTGGTGGATTTACATAGAACTGCAGGCATATTTGCCACTGGGCTACATGAATAGTGTCACTAGATATTGCACATCCATCCATCCATCTTCAACCGCTTATCCGTAGTAGGGTCACGGGGGAAACAGCTCCACCAGAGAGCTCCAGACTTCCCTCTCCAGAGCAACATTATAGTTCTTAAGCCTATATCGACTGGCCGTGGCGTTAAAGAGCCTGATTGATGTTGGTACAAAAGTGTTCTTGAATCATTTGGCTGGTTGCAAAAAGAGTGAAGTAAGTGGCCCTTTAAAGATGGAGTGCCATGATTCTTTGTATTTGTTTGTGTCTATCTGTGGAGTTAACATTACTCTAATAGGCCCCCAGGTAGTGGTTATAATATTCAAATGTCTTCCTTTGTATTTTTGGTTTCTTCCTGAAAGCTGAAAGCCTTTTCAAAAATAATGATTTGGCGATCACAGTTATCTGAAATTGACGGAACACAAAGCCTGTGTTTATGCATATATTAAGGCAACTTTAGTGAAATGTGGAGTCGTGATCTCTCTCTCTCTCTCTCTCTCTCTCTCTCTCTCTCTCTCTCTCTCTATCTCTCTCTCTCTCTCATACAGTAGATAGTTAATACATCACTCAATTACACAAACTATTAGTTAACCAACGTATTAACTGTATGCTATTGCATGAGGAATAGTTGCAAAGAGGAAATGTTGAGTCGACTAAACGAGACAGGGTTTGATATGACATCACTACTATGACACCAGTCATCTCCATATTTGGACAAACTTTCAACTGAAGGCGACCTCTAATGGCTTCCAGTATAGAATAAAGATATAATATTTAAAAAAATGTGGGGGGAAGAATGCGCTGCAAGCTTCTCGTGTCTTCATTTCTTTTTTTGAGTGGTGCAAACCACTCCAATAACCAGCTTTGTCTGTATCTGTGTATGTGTGTACCTGTACATGAGGCCACGTACAGGTTGAGCATGGTTGCTATGGTTAGTGTGTGACGTCACTGCACCACTCAGTTCACACGGGTGTGATTTTTTTAGGTTGCTCTGGCTCCACAATCACAATAGTTTGGGTGTGAAAGGAACATTAGCGGCATTATTATTACTTTTTAACCAGAAGTGAACATTTCGTTGTATATTTATCTCAGACTCTTTTACCACATTGAAACAAACTAAAGAACCGATGATTGCGTTAAAATAAAATAAAATAAAATAAAATAAAATAAAATAAAATAAAATAAAATAAAATAAAATAAAATAAAATAAAATAAAATAAAATAAAATAAAATAAAATAAAATAAAATAAAATAAAATAAAATAAAATAAAATAAAATAAAATAAAATAAAATAAAATAAAATAAAATAAAATAAAATAAAATAAAATAAAATAAAATGAAATGAAATGAAATGAAATGAAATGAAATGAAATGAAATATAGCAAAAATAGCGACGCGTTTTGAGCTTGTAGATCGGCTATTTTTGCTGAGACAGCAATACCTCTGGAGTCAGGGACAAATTAGCCATTGGGCCAGTGGGGCCGTGGCCCAGGGGCCCTTGGCTCTCAGGGGCCCTTCATTGGCTGTTGATTTTGTTAAATTTAGGTTAAAAAGATGATAAAAACACAGAAAAACACGAAAATGTCGCGCGCATGCGTGCTATGGGGGCCCTTCAAATATTACCGGCCCAGGGGCCCTCATGGGGGTTAATCCGTCCCTGTCTGGAGTGTGTGTGGAACTACTGTATAGTGGCCCTTTGGAGTGGGTGTAGAACTATAGTGGCCCTTTGGAGTGGGTGTAGAACTATAGTGGCCCTTTGGAGTGGGTGTAGAACTATAGTGGCCCTTTGGAGTGGGTGTAGAACTATAGTGGCCCTTTGGAGTGGGTGTAGAACTATAGTGGCCCTTTGGAGTGGGTGTAGAACTATAGTGGCCCTCTCCATCGTCAAAGTTGCCCACCCCTGAACTAATACAACAAAATGTACTCTAGTATGGATGGATGCATTGTGGACCAGCCATAGTAAATATACTCTAGTATGGATGGATGCATTGTGGGCCAGCCATAGTAAATATACTCTAGTATGGATGGATGCATTGTGGACCAGCCATAGTAAATATACTCTAGTATGGATGGATGCATTGTGGACCAGCCATAGTAAATATACTCTAGTATGGATGGATGCATTGTGGACCAGCCAGAGTAAATATACTCTAGTATGGATGGATGCATTGTGGACCAGCCAGAGTAAATATACTCTAGTATGGATGGATGCATTGTGGGCCAGCCATAGTAAATATACTCTAGTATGGATGGATGCATTGTGGACCAGCCAGAGTAAATATACTCTAGTATGGATGGATGCATTGTGGACCAGCCAGAGTAAATATACTCTAGTATGGATGGATGCATTGTGGACCAGCCATAGTAAATATACTCTAGTATGGATGGATGCATTGTGGACCAGCCAGAGTAAATATACTCTAGTATGGATGGATGCATTGTGGACCAGCCAGAGTAAATATACTCTAGTATGGATGGATGTATTGTGGGCCAGCCATAGTAAATATACTCTAGTATGGATGGATGTATTGTGGGCAAGCCAGAGTAGACTAGCCCTAATCAGCAGGAATGACTGACACCTGTCCATATCCAACCGCCTCACTTATATGCTCCAAAAAGAACAGATCTACAAGCTATCAACAGGTCGCATCGCCGTGCGTTGATAGCTTGTAGAGCTGTTGTTTTGAGCAGGCGACGCCCACGGGGGGTGGGGTATTTAGATGGCTCTTCAAAGCCCAGTAGAACACAGTGCTCTGCAGATGAAACAACATGACACGGAAACACAGCCAGAAGACGGACCGGAGCTCTGTTGCTGTTGCCCTCAGCCAGGACCACAGGATTCTGATGGAGACCAAATTTGCTCTTTTTATCCAGCAGGTTGAGAAAGAAGGTTTGAATTCAGTTTGTCTGTCCTCATAATGAGATGGTGGTCTGTACTATGCTTGTAGTTTTCTGAAAACTTAAAGGTTGCTACATCAGTGGTTCTCAAGCATCTTCACATCAAGGAAAGGATCCCAGAGCCAAATTAACCTGCAGTGGCCCTTGGCTCTGGGTTTTAGGCCTTGACAAGCTTGGGGCCCTTCAGCCCCCCAGGCTGGAGGGCCTTACAAGCTAGGGCTCCTGGGGCCCTTCAGCCCCCCAGGCTGGAGGGCCTTACAAGCTAGGGCTCCTGGGGCCCTTCAGCCCCCCAGGCTGGAGGGCCTTACAAGCTAGGGCTCCTGGGGCCCTTCAGCTCCCCAGGCTGGAGGGCCTTACAAGCTAGGGCTCCTGGGGCCCTTCAGCCCCCCAGGCTGGAGGGCCTTACAAGCTAGGGCTCCTGGGGCCCTTCAGCCCCCCAGGCTGGAGGGCCTTACAAGCTAGGGCTCCTGGGGCCCTTCAGCCCCCCAGGCTGGAGGGCCTTACAAGCTAGGGCTCCTGGGGCCCTTCAGCCCCCCAGGCTGGAGGGCCTTACAAGCTAGGGCTCCTGGGGCCCTTCAGCCCCCCAGGCTGGAGGGCCTTACAAGCTAGGGCTCCTGGGGCCCTTCAGCCCCCCAGGCTGGAGGGCCTTACAAGCTAGGGCTCCTGGGGCCCTTCAGCCCCCCAGGCTGGAGGGCCTTACAAGCTAGGGCTCCTGGGGCCCTTCAGCCCCCCAGGCTGGAGGGCCTTACAAGCTAGGGCTCCTGGGGCCCTTCAGCTCCCCAGGCTGGAGGGCCTTACAAGCTAGGGCTCCTGGGGCCCTTCAGCTCCCCAGGCTGGAGGTTCCTGCTTAAATTTAGGTGAAAAAGATCATGAACACAAACACCCTAAAAATGATTGTCTGACTCAGGGGCCCTCGTGCACGTTTCAGCTGTCCCTGAACCACTCCCAAAATGATGTATTTGAGATGGGGTTTTTTTTCACGACTTATCTGCCATTTATTGTAATAGCCAAGCATAGAATATAGGCCTATGGTTTAAATTACATTACGCTTTCCCGGGCTAAATGTAAGCTAGCTGTTTTGTGTCTTCTGTTTTCCCGCTCAGCACAACAGCGCATGGACGAGTTGGAGAGCCGGATGGAGACCAGCTTGGCCATGGTGGATAAATACTACCACATAGAGCTGATGAAGACGCCTCCTCCACTACAGAAGATGCAGCTCAGGGATTTAATGAATGGTGATTGATTACTACCTGCTGGAAGACTAATCAATATTTGATAGCCAATCAGCATGCTATGTCTTAACTCATTTATTTATTTTTCCTTGATTCACTTCAGGCCTGAGCGTGAAAGAGTTCTTCGACAGAGTTGAAACTGGTTGTTCATTTTCCAACCCAAGTGACGTCTCCATTGCGGTGAAGGTGAGTTGTACCTTTCAAACTATTCTAAAGGCACATTCCACTCATATTAGTTCCAAAATATTCTAACTTCGACTCAAACCTTCGCCTATTCTAACTTCTCATATTGCCTAGGCTACTGGACGCTAACTACGGTAATTCATGCTTTTATCTCGTTTCGATGTATTGTAACCGTTTACTCTGGCCTGTGTGTAACAGGGAGACCTGTCTCCACACAGAGTTCTGTGTCCACTCCCCAATTCCTCAAGTGGTCATTGATTATCCCCTCCCCCTATGAAGCCGGGTACTGGCTTTATAGTGGGGAGGGGATAATCAGTGACCACTTGAGTAATTGGGCGTGGACACAGAACTCTGTGGAGACAGGTCTCCCTGTTAAAAAAGCTATATCCGTCTCCAACTCGTTCAGAATTCAGCTGCCAGACTGCTAACCAACCCAAAAAGACCCCCCTTTTAGCCACGCTTCACTGGTTACCTGTTAGTTACAGAATTGATTTTACTTTTAAATCTGTGAATGGTCCCCAGTATGTCTCTGACATGCTGGCTCCCTATACGCCTACTCTCACTCAGGTCCTCAGACAAAGCCCAAAGGGTGGCTGCAGCTGGCTCCCTATACGCCTACTCTCACTCAGGTCCTCAGACAAAGCCCAAAGGGTGGCTCCCTATACGCCTACTCTCACTCAGGTCCTCAGACAAAGCCCAAAGGGTGGCTCCCTATACGCCTACTCTCACTCAGGTCCTCAGACAAAGCCCAAAGGGTGGCTCCCTATACGCCTACTCTCACTCAGGTCCTCAGACAAAGCCCAAAGGGTGGCTCCCTATACGCCTACTCTCACTCAGGTCCTCAGACAAAGCCCAAAGGGTGGCTCCCTATACGCCTACTCTCACTCAGGTCCTCAGACAAAGCCCAAAGGGTGGCTCCCTATACGCCTACTCTCACTCAGGTCCTCAGACAAAGCCCAAAGGGGCTGCAGGGCTGTTACAATCCGGGCTCCCAAGCTGTGGAACGCCCTACTTATTAATTTAAGACTTGCAAAATGTGTGTGATGTAATGTTTTAAATCCCTTCTGAAAACCCACCTTTACATAAAGGCCTTCTCTTAAATTCCTTTTGCATACTTTATTTTATTGCTTCAATGCCTTCATTTTATGCTTTTTTAAATTTACTGATATCTTGTTGTAGCTTTATGTTTGTTACCCTGTAGTTTTTATGATTTTTACCCTGTTCTGTAAGGCACTTTGTGACGATTTCTTGAAATGTGCTATAAAAATAAATTAAACGCTAGTTCTACTTTACAACTACACGAGCAAGCCCAGTTTTTCTGCGAAATCACTTTAGTTTGTAATATTCCTTGCTTTATAAAATGGTTTAAGTGACCCAAATAAAAGATGCTCACTACAAAATCCTAAGAAGGCAATATAGATTATTTTTTTTCTTTTCCATTTTCTTCAGAGCGATGCCGACTCATCCTTCGCCACGCCACCTCTGACCAGCTCTTCCCTTAGAAGAGGTGACATCATTTATTTTTTTCATCAAGTTCTTAGTTAACGTCAGTTTAGTATCTGAAACCATGACACCAGTTTAGTGTCTGAAACCATGTGCACCAGTTTAGTGTCTGAAACCATGTACACCAGTTTAGTGTCTGAAACCATGTGCACCAGTTTAGTGTCTGAAGCCATGTGCACCAGTTTAGTGTCTGAAACCATGACACCAGTTTAGTGTCTGAAACCATGTGCACCAGTTTAGTGTCTGAAACCATGTGTGACACAGAGGCGGTCACGGACACACAGCCAACTCAAGGTACGGCCACGGAGCCGTCTTGGGGACCCAACGCAGCTCCTCTAAGGAAAACAAACAAATTAACGGAGCTGAACGTGAATCCCCCCCACCGCCCACCCCTTTTTTTTTTTTTTTTTTTTTTTTTTTTTTTTTTCCTCACTGTATATGTTTCTTTTCCCTTTTTACCTCCTTTATGATGAATTCCTGTTCTGTCTATATAGAAGTGTCTATTTGTACGTCTCTAAATGTTTTTGATGATTTGAACATGGTGGACCCTATTGGAAACAAGTGTAATGCTTAATTGGGTCGTCCACTCACAGTTAACAGCCTTTGTATTGAGTTTGTGCTTGAAATGTACTGTAATTCTGCAAACTGTTAATAAATTATTCAATCAATCAAAAAAACACCAGTTTAGTGTCTGAAACCATGTGTGACACCAGTGGGATATAGCTTGTTCTAATCCAAACCGATGGTCTTTTGTTTGTTGCAGTCAAGAGCGCCGTGTCACGCCAGAAAGCAGAAGCTCCGACGACGACTAAGGCCTCCAAGGTAACGTGACGACTGCTGGTCAACTCCATAAATGTAGCTTATATAATGTATTCAAATAATTTCACTTAAACTATACGTTTTTTTTTTTAGTTCATAAGATTTTAAGGTTGAAATGCTAAGGCACTAGAGTTCACAGTTCGGCTTGTTGGCTGTTAATGTCAAATTAAATAAACGTACTGCCAATAATCTGTGTGTCCATAACATCTTAGGGTGGGAGACTGAGAGCCCTGGTCAACAGTCAGAGCACAGGCAGTCTGAGGTCATTGTATGTTTTATTTAACCAGTAAAAAAACCACATTGAGACTAAAGTCTCTCCTCTATAAACTACAACGTGGTGGCACTGAGTTCCTACTTTGCTTTCTGCAGGACTAAAACTCGCTCCTGTGTGGCCAAGCAGAGTGACCAGACACAACCCCATCTCAGGTTGGTTGGCGCCTCGCAGATCCAACGGCTGTGATTTCTACGTGAAACATCTTGTATGTCCATGACGTGTGTTGTTAACAGAACATTTGTAATGTCAGGTCCAGGTCTGTGTCTGCTGCCGGCGATCTGCAGCTGACCATGTGCTCTTCTCAGGGAAAGGTACGCCCTGGATATTCTGAACTCTGCTGTAGCCATTGATTGAAATATTAACAGTTTCCAGAATTGCAGTACACGACCCAATAAAGCATTACACTTGTTTACAAGAGGGTCCACCTTGTTCAATTCATCAAAACATTTAGAGACGTACAAATATAGACACTTCTATATAGCCAGAGAACAGGAATTCAATATAAAAAGGGAAAAGAAACATACAGTGAGGGGGATGTGTGTGTCTTTCAAGAATGAAGACACACTGGTAGAAAATGGACCTTGAGTGATCCCTGCTTCTATCTGAAACTTGTGTTGCAACACATTCTCTACTCTATTGTACATAATCTGTATACTGACGAGAACACATCAGACAGGCTGTTTGCCAATGAATACTTCTATGAATGGTATCGTGTGTGTGTAGTGTGGTTGATTTTATTTGTAATTGCTGTACCGTCTGCTCTGAACACAGAAGATCTTTCTGACGGAAGAGACTGTGGAGGACATGGACCTGAGTGAGCTGGATGCTGGAGCAGTGGAACAGATCCATAAAATGAAGGTAATATTAGTGAGCTGGATGCTGGGGCAGTGGAACAGATCCATAAAATGAAGGTAATATTAGTGAGCTGGATGCTGGGGCAGTGGAACAGATCCATAAAATGAAGGTAATATTAGTGAGCTGGATGCTGGGGCAGTGGAACAGATCCATAAAATGAAGGTAATATTGGTGTGCTGGAGCAGTGGAACAGATCCATAAAATGAAGGTACTATTCTAGCGATGCGTCATATTGAAGTATCTGCATTGTCTAATCGACCGACCGCAGCTATTAAACCCAAACCTTTTCATGTCAGAGACCCCCAAATTTACACTAGATTAGCCTGTGGACCCCCAACTGAAAAGATATGCCAGGGACCCCCATGAGAGAAGATATTTACGGCTCTAGCAGTGATTCTCAACCCGTTTAATTGCAAGGACCCCCGTTTGGCATGCATTAGTCCAGTGGGGTCCGGGGACCCCCAAGGGTCCTTGAGGGAGTTCTAGGGTACCCAGCTAAATGATAGTTTGGACCCTAATGGGTCTATTTGGTTCCAATTGCACACTCTCAGAGTTCCATTGCTTTTACAATATAAATTGAGTACCAGAGATAGAAATTACATTAAATGGGGGGTCTGTAATACGCATGTCAAACTGGGGGTCCTTGAAATGAAACGGTGTGTGTGTGTGAAATTAATCTGTTTGAACCGCTTCGCTCTGAATTTGACTTGGGGCAAAATTAGCTAAAAGGAAGGGTTACAAAACTTTGTTTGCCAGCTGCTGTGGACATTTTAAATAAGAAAATGGTTCACCTAATCCCCACTGTTCATGATCACTGTTGCTGCGTTTATGTGACTGCATTTTATACAGTAGTTTAATGCATCTGTGATTTATGTAATGTTTTATTGTTGTGTGTGCCAAAGACAATTTTTTTTTTTTGTAAATTGAATGGACAAAGTTCTCTTTATCGTTTCCTACAGCGTGTGATGGATTTCTTGGCATGGAAGATCAATCTGCCTAAGAAGTGACCTGCCCAGTATTCACTGACCTGCCCAGTATTCACTGACCTGCCCAGTATTCCAGCCACACGGATCACTTTCTTTTTTTTTAAGTATTAATTGATGAAAATAAATGTGTCATTTAAAACACGTCATTGTGTTTCTTTCTTTCAAGCTCATTTTGTGCATAATAGTCTTTATGTAATGGTTAAAGGAAGGAGGTTCAATAGAGCGTTGCAGTCCCGCCCCCTACCAGGGCCCAGGAAATGATTCTCCGTTCATTTTCCTCAGACATTTCAAAAAGTATTTATTTAAAGACCTTTTAAGCGTCGTACAAAGCCAACTCTTGTCGTGATAAATCATAACAAACACAAAATTTCGGGCTGAACAAATAATTAGAAGAAAACGGCAGGTTACAACACTTTGTGGTTTTTCTTCTTTGTAATTATTTGTTTGGCTCTATTGTGTTTGATTACTTGGGGTATTTATTGGCTGAGTGACTTGTCCATTCCAGGGTATTGATAGGCTCAGTGATTTGTCCATTCCAGGGTATTGATTGGCTGAGTGATTTGTCCATTCCTGGTATTTTAGCTGTTCTCAGAATCAGTGTCTACTAAATCTACAGTTATGTCGACTAATGTATTTTGTCGGGCCTTGATGCCGGCTGTTTTTACACTTGCTGAAAATAGCAGATCTCAACGTGTCGCGCTGTAGATCGGCTATTTTCAGCATGCAACCAAGAGTAAAATTACTTATACTGGATCCCTTGTCCACTAGTCCCTGACAGTCTAGTTTTGATTTGAATAAATTGTCCATATATTTAGAGGGTAGAAAAAGGGTAGTCTAACATTTTTCGTCAGTTTTAGTCGACAAAATCAACACTGTTCAGAATGAAATGTGAGCCAGTTGCCCACAATTACAAATGTAGAGTATTACCATTTAATAGACTAATCCATGGAGCGGTCGGTGCCCTGTGGGCCAGGTGTAGGCAATCAATACTGAGGTGTCAAGCTGCGCTTATAATGGTAATAAACCTGACCTCAGCTATGGCTGCGCCCAGCCCAGGACCGACCCCTCTGTGGATGTGAACTGGTGTGCATGCAGCGGACATTTTGGCAACACCGCCACTAGATGGAGACAACCACCAACACCTGAGAAGGCACTAGGCTAAAAGGAATTGTTTTCTCTGTACAAGACACTGATATCTAGATGATTAGATCTGCTGCAAATTGTGTCTCCATGCCAGTGGTTCTCCACCTGTGGGTTTTAGGGGGTCCCCAGATGGGTTTTAGGGGGTCCCCAGATGACAGTGAAGTGACAATTGAGGACTTTTAATTTAAAAGAGACCATTACTGCATCAAAAGAATCTATATTATTAAACTGGTCAAACATTGGCCAAATTTATATAAGAGGAAAAAACGTATGAAAATAGCGTTTCGCAACTCAAGGCGTTGTGCGCTTGTAGATCGGCTATTTTCACTATCTGTGGAATCAAGTAAACTAATGCCTCAACTCCTAAATTCCAACTCCTTGATTCTTTCTACACCTGTGAACTTGTGATGTGACACAAAGGTTGAAGACGAGTTGTAATAACTTTCATTTTAATTCGGTAAAATGTTTACAGTAAATATTAAAAAATGGACAGTAATGAAATGTAACTCAAATGGATCTAGTTGACAATTTTGTTTTGCCCACTTGAACATGAATTAATGAAAACACTGAGCCAGTCACACACATTGTGCTGACCAGTAGCTGGCCTAGTCACACACATTGTGCTGACCAGTAGCTGGCCTAGTCACACACATTGTGCTGACCAGTAGCTGGCAGAGTCACACACATTGTGCTGACCAGTAGCTGGCAGAGTCACACACATTGTGCTGACCAGTAGCTGGCCTAGTCACACACTTTGTGCTGACCAGTAGCTGGCCTAGTCACACACGTTGTGCTGACCAGTAGCTGGCCTAGTCACACACGTTGTGCTGACCAGTAGCTGGCCTAGTCACACACGTTGTGCTGACCAGTAGCTGGCCTAGTCACACACATTGTGCTGACCAGTAGCTGGCCTAGTCACACACGTTGTGCTGACCAGTAGCTGACCTAGTCTCACACATTGTGCTGACCAGTAGCTGGCCTAGTCACACACACATTGTGCTGACCAGTAGCTGGCCTAGTCACACACATTGTGCTGACCAGTAGCTGGTCTAGTCACACACATTGTGCTAACCAGTAGCTGGCCTAGTCACACACACATTGTGCTGACCAGTAGCTGGCCTAGTCACACACATTGTGCTGACCAGTAGCTGGTCTAGTCACACACATTGTGCTGACCAGTAGCTGGCCTAGTCACACACATTGTGCTGACCAGTAGCTGACCTAGTCACCCACATTGTGCTGACCAGTAGCTGGCCTAGTCACACACATTGTGCTGACCAGTAGCTGGCCTAGTCACACACATTGTGCTGACCAGTAGCTGGCCTAGTCACACACATTGTGCTGACCAGTAGCTGGCCTAGTCACACACATTGTGCTGACCAGTAGCTGGCCTAGTCTCACGTAGCCAGACAACTAATCCACAATCTACGAATGTTACAGTCTCTGGAACTACAGCTCCCCAAGTCAGAGTAAGGAAGCTGCCATTTCCGTTCAAATATATTTTAACATATCTTTTCATTTTTTTTCTATTTCTGTTAAGCAACATTATAATGCTTAGATGATTTAGATTCATATTAGGATAACTGTATGACGGAAGCATTTATATTTTACTCATGATCAGAGCTTCAGTTGCTCCAGACTGTATGACGGAAGCATTTATATTTTACTCGTGATCAGAGCTTCCGTTGCTCCAGACTGTATGACGGAAGCGTTTATATTTTACTCGTGATCAGAGCTTCCGTTGCTCCAGACTTTACTCATGATCAGAACTTCCGTTGCTCCAGACTGTATGACGGAAGCATTTATATTTTACTCATGATCAGAGCTTCCGTTGCTCCAGACCGTATGACGGAAGCATTTATATTTTAAAAAAGTGGTTCTTCGTATTTTGCGAAGAAAGCTATTGGGAAGCTTTTATTTTGCAGATTGGTCTCAGATTTGGCGGACTTTCCCCAACTAGTATAGAGCGCCGAAGTCCTGACGTCACTCGCTCGTCCCCTCGATTCCCCTGGTTCACGGAAGTAATTTCTCTATGGAGAATAACATGGGCTCATCTTAAAATCGTTTCATATAAGCGTTGTGGTCCAAAAATAAACAAGCTGTCTCAGTGTTATTGTCGGGGAGGTGTCTCTGTATCGTTATATTGTCGGGGAGGTGTCTCTGTATCGTTATATTGTCGGGGGGGTGTGTCTGTATCGTTATATTGTCGGGGGGGTGTGTCTGTATCGTTTGCGACAGTCAGTCACTCATATATGATAGTCTGTTTCTAGCGAAAATGTAACTAATTCAGTAGCAGTAACAATAGCGTTTTCTCTCAGTCAGTTGATTCTTCATATCCATATGAGTGAAACGGCCGGGATGACATGTTTATTTTTTTTTCCAGTTCTTATATGAGGCGATCTAAAACCCCCCCTATGGGGATTACAATGCAAATAAAAAGTACATGAACCGGTGGATTTGCGCCCTCTACCGATATTGTCATCAGACTTCGGTGCTCTATTACAGTGTTACGGTGAGTTCATGTGCTGCCCCCCAGTGGTCATGTGCTGCCCCCCAGTGGTCATGTGCTGCGCCCCGGTGGTCATGTGTTGCGCCCCGGCGGTCATGTGCTGCCCCCCGGCGGTCATGTGCTGCCCCCCGGCGGTCATGTGCTGCCCCCCGGCGGTCATGTGCTGCCCCCCGGCGGTCATGTGCTGCCCAGCGGAGCAGCAGCTCTCCCTGTGTTGTCTCTCCTTCATGTAGAGCGTGTCGTGATGCAGCGTGGCCTTCAGCGCCTCGTCCACCGTCAGGCCCAGGGTGACCTCCTTGAACACCCGACACTTGGACAGCTGGAGGACGTCACACAGGACAACAGTTAGTTAGTTCACATGCAGGAGACACTTGGACAGCTGGAGGACGTCACACAGGACAACAGTTAGTTAGTTCACATACAGGAGACACTTGGACAGCTGGAGGACGTCACACAGGACAACAGTTAGTTAGTTCACATGCAGGAGACACTTGGACAGCTGGAGGACGTCACACAGGACAACAGTTAGTTAGTTCACATGCAGGAGACACTTGGACAGCTGGAGGACGTCACACAGGACAACAGTTAGTTAGTTCACATACAGGAGACACTTGGACAGCTGGAGGACGTCACACAGGACAACAGTTAGTTAGTTCACATGCAGGAGACACTTGGACAGCTGGAGGACGTCACAGAGGACCACAGTTAGTTAGTTCACATGCAGGAGACACTTGGACAGCTGGAGGACGTCACAGAGGACAACAGTTAGTTAGTTCACATGCAGGAGACACTTGGACAGCTGGAGGACGTCACAGAGGACAACAGTTAGTTAGTTCACATGCAGGAGACACTTGGACAGCTGGAGGACGTCACACAGGACAACAGTTAGTTAGTTCACATGCAGGAGACACTTGGACAGCTGGAGGACGTCACAGAGGACAACAGTTAGTTAGTTCACATACAGGAGACACTTGGACAGCTGGAGGACGTCACACAGGACAACAGTTAGTTAGTTCACATACAGGAGACACTTGGACAGCTGGAGGACGTCACACAGGACAACAGTTAGTTAGTTCACATGCAGGAGACACTTGGACAGCTGGAGGACGTCACACAGGACAACAGTTAGTTAGTTCACATACAGGAGACACTTGGACAGCTGGAGGACGTCACACAGGACAACAGTTAGTTAGTTCACATACAGGAGACACTTGGACAGCTGGAGGACGTCACAGAGGACAACAGTTAGTTAGTTCACATACAGGAGACACTTGGACAGCTGGAGGACGTCACAGAGGACAACAGTTAGTTAGTTCACATACAGGAGACACTTGGACAGCTGGAGGACGTCACAGAGGACAACAGTTAGTTAGTTCACATACAGGAGACACTTGGACAGCTGGAGGACGTCACACAGGACAACAGTTAGTTAGTTCACATACAGGAGACACTTGGACAGCTGGAGGACGTCACACAGGACAACAGTTAGTTAGTTCACATGCAGGAGACACTTGGACAGCTGGAGGACGTCACACAGGACAACAGTTAGTTAGTTCACATGCAGGAGACACTTGGACAGCTGGAGGACGTCACAGAGGACAACAGTTAGTTAGTTCACATGCAGGAGACACTTGGACAGCTGGAGGACGTCACACAGGACCACAGTTAGTTAGTTCACATGCAGGAGACACTTGGACAGCTGGGGTACGATTTGAGAGTATGATTTCAATGTATGAGACCCGGGTACTCAGGAAGGGGAAAGCTATTACTAGGGACAATACACACCCGTTACACAGCCAATACCATCTTTGACCATCAGGGCGACATGGTACCTTCCCTACAGGCTAGGGCCTCAAGATCGTTTGTTCCCATAAGTATATGACTTATGAACAAGCAGGCCCGTCTCAGTTCTGTGCATAAAGTGTGATGTGATGCCTCTTGGAACTATGACTGATGGCCTTCTGTTGGCATTGTTTCTTTATTGTCAATGTACTGTGTGATCTGTTTGTTTGTATGTGTTTTCTGTATCCTGATGACTGCTGTGCACAAAACACATTTCCGAAAGGACAAATAAAGTGTATATATATATATATATATATAAGACATGGAGAACTGTTGGGCAGGGTCGTGCACACACAGACATCAAAGGGGGCTTCAGCTAGCCTGGCTAATAAGCCAGACTAATATCACACAACACTGTCGCGGTATATCAGTCTGGGCTGGCTCCACTTGGATTTCATTTCCCGGGGGGCGGGTTCCTCTTTGACGCAATTGGTCAGAGCTACTGTCAGTCAAAGGTCTCAAGCATTGAATGTCACTGTACCAAAGCCCGCCCATATTGCATACCGTGTCCCGATTGGTCCGACCTGTTCTCGGTTGTAGGAAAGAGGCGTGCTACTGAGCCTCGCCAGACCGTAATCCGCTGGTAGGCAACTTTTTTTTGCCAACGGCTGATTCGGTCTGGTTTATTAACCAGGCTAGGCTTCAGCACCTGCCCTTTTACCCGTCTGTAAAACAACTGCCCCTTTACCCGTCTGTAAAACAACTGCCCCTTTACCCGTCTGTAAAACAACTGCCCCTTTACCCGTCTGTAAAACAACTGCCCCTTTACCCGTCTGTAAAACAACTGCCCCTTTACCCGTCTGTAAAACAACTGCCCCTTTACCCGTCTGTAAAACAACTGCCCCTTTACCCGTCTGTAAAACAACTGCCCCTTTACCCGTCTGTAAAACAACTGCCCTCTCCAGACCACGGATGCAGCGTTTAACTACATGGTGAAAGAGATGTAAAATGCCCTCCTCTCCTTTCATGCCATGCTGGAAGGCAGCGTTCAGGAGAATTGCTTTTTTCCCCGAAGTCTCCTGAACTTGAACACGGTATTTTGTGAAATCCATGTCGTTACACCTGCATCTCCACTAGTTGAAGAGTGCTGGGTTGCGCCCTAAAAATAGCTGATTTGAATTAAATGGCTGAGCTTGTAGAGCTGCTATTTTTCAACAGCTAAAGTATAACATGATAATGTTTAAAACACCAAAAGGGAATGGGTTAACCTTCATAGCAGGACAGACAATGAATGGGTTAACCTTCACAGCAGGACAGACAATGTCGTCCTGTGTGTTTTATAATAATAATGAAGTGTTCATCCTTCTCATCGTTACCTCATGGAAGTGGAGCTTCTTAAACATGGCGATGCTCACTGGGTTGTCCAGACCGATCTTAGCCTCGAACTTCTGTATGCCCAGCCTGGTTATCCCTGAAGAATATACAGTACACATACCATTATGTACACTTATGATCCTAGATGATACATATTTCTATGTATTTGATGCATTGCCTTGTGTTTTCCTTGCTTACTGTAAATCACTCTGGATTAAGAGCGTTTAAATGTCTGCTTACCGTAACGCAGTGTGCTTACCGTAACGCAGTCTGCTTACCGTAACGCAGTGTGCTTACCGTAACGCAGTGTGCTTACCGTAACGCAGTGTGCTTACCGTAACGCAGTGTGCTTACCGTAACGCAGTGTGCTTACCGTAACGCAGTCTGCTTACCGTAACGCAGTGTGCTTACCGTAACGCAGTGTGCTTACCGTAACGCAGTGTGCTTACCGTAACGCATCATCATCAGTGTCACCTCCTTCCCCAGGCCTTGACCTCTGTAGCTGGGCTCTGTTAGAACAATAAAACAATACATTGACCTCTGTAGCTGGGCTCTGTTAGAACAAATACATTTACCTCTGTTAGAACAATAAAACAATACATTAACCTCTGTTAACATATTACCACCCAGGGGTATTAAGGACTATTAAATCTGAGCGCCCAGCGATGTACAGCAACAGAGCACATTTAGCGACGCACCAGCCAGGCGCTATCCCGTATGTAGCTGAAGTAGCTAGATGTAGCCAAAACACTCCCGAGGCGATCGACAACAACGCGAGGTAGTCAGGGGTAGTCGGAGGTCAAGCTCACCTGCGATCATGACCTCCAGCTCGGCCAGCGAGGGGTCAGCGGGGTCAGTCAGGAAGATGTTCACATCTCCCACCATGCACTGCTCTTCCTGTAGCGTCGGCTCCGCCCACCGCTGCTTGTCCAGGATGATGAAGGTCAACTCTGATTGGTGCACAGAAAAACAACAAGATGATGGTCAATTCTGATTGGTGCACAGACTAAACAAGATGATGAAAGTGCATTCTGATTGGTACACTGATGTGATGTGAAAACATAAAAATTCAATAAAGAATGCCTTAGATATAGACAGAGTTACGCAAACTGCGTTCACTTCATGGGGCTTCAGTCCAATGAAGGCTCTCCTACATAGACTTCTATTGAGAATGAGAACAACCAACTGGGACAAGTCCTGGACCGGAAGTAGGCGGGAATGCATTGGACTCAGGCAACAGCCCAGCTTCTATTGGGAATGGGGACAACGTCCACGTGCTACATCCGGCCGGGGAAACTCTCCCCTGTCAGGTGAAAAGAAGCAGCTTGGACTACTCATGCATATAAGGAAGCATGAGGTCAGTCCGCTGCACCACCACAGCACTGAGGGACGTTGATCTGGGCCTGCTCTGTGCGTGCGTGCGTGTGCGACGTGCGTGTGTGTGTGTGGGTGTGTGTGTGTCCTACTGTCATCGTCCTCTCTCCAGTCTCTCTGCATGTCATACTCCTGCTCCAGAGTCAGAGGTTCTGACGCCGTCAGCTTCTGCAGCTCTGCAGACTTCATCCATTCATGATACCTGCAGAGACACGCACTAAACTTTAGGGCCATGTCGCTAATGGAAATGACAACATGCAGATGTATGGACAAGTGAACTCTCACATGGCAAGTGTCTGGAAACAGCATGAAGTAAAGTAGAGAGATGTTTTGAGCTGAGCCTATTCTGTTTTCCGATTATTTCCCCCCCCTTTTTAAATTGATTATGCATGCGTGAAGCAGAGTGTTTTTATTGACATTTTCTGAATATTTCTTTATTCTGTGAAATTCAATAAAAAGACTAAACTGAGTTAATTGTCTGAGTTTGATTGCTGAAAGTAGGTCTGCATAATGTTGTGTAGTAATTACAGCTGCAGATATAGCAAATTTGCAGATAGAAATGTTTGCTTATATTTAGACAGGTATTTACTAGACAGGTAATATCCTCACTCAACAATTGAATTGTTCTTTCAAATGTTTTATTGGGGCTCCTTATTGCATATATATATATATATATATATATATATATATATATATATACATATATATATATATATATATATATATATATATATATATATATATATATATATATATACATGTCTTCTGTGGTCTCTAACATTACACCTAGCTACATGTTTAAGCATTTATTTCGTATTTACATGTCAATTTCAGCTCTGACATTTATTTCAGACATGCTTTAGTAGCCTATGTGAAGAGTCTGCCTGTGCTATTAACTCATTTTGGATAAAAAAATAAATTCAGTTTTTCTCCTTTGGTGAAAAGCTGGAGGCTACACGATGACAGGCTCTCAGTCAAATATGGTCACATACACATTATGATGTATACATGATGACACACACACACACAGCTGGGAATAATATTAATACTACTAATATTGATTCAAGAGACAACAGAGCAATCATATACTACACAAGCTGCAGACGCAATAAAAGGTATACAAAAAAAGCTATCAACGCGTCGCGGTGTTGTGTGGCCAAAGCGCGCACACACACGGAGAGCTAACGGTTTTATTCATTGTGTTTTAACGGTTATTATATGAATCCAACCTGGGCACGTGGTCTGCATTGTAAGGCACCAACACCACCTTCTCTCCCTCCAGCAGCGTGTTCTCATTGATCCTCATGGTGGAACTATTAGGACAGTACTTATTATTATAACGGTTAAAGGTTTAAAATATACAAACACATCGATATGTATTATTGCGTCTCCATTTCTGTTCGGCTCTGTTTTGGGGGCTACAGCAGGCAGTGTTGCCAGATATTGCGCGAGAGGAGTAAGAAATAAGCATCGAGGTCTATGAAAACAAATGTAAAATATAAATAGCAGCTATTTTCAACAAAACCAATATTGAGTGACAAAAATGTGGATTTAAAAAAAAAATATAGGCCTACCGGTATTTTGACGACACAACACTGGTATGGGGGGAACCCTGGCACAAACTACTATTAGATTTAGCCAGGGTCCATGGACAAATACATTAATGTGGGGGTGACAGGGGGTCCTTGATAAGATATGGACACGTGTGAGAATCACTGGTTTAAACGATATTAGGAAACAAGCCTAAATCAGCAACTATACTTTCGAAACAAGCCCCTCAACTACCAATATTTACAAGCGCCTTATCAGATAAAACAAGCCCAAAGTCGCTTATAATTAGCGGACATGGCAACACTGCTCCAGTTCACTTCCTGCTGCTCTATAGCCGCGACACACAGCGGGGAGAGGTCCCCATCTACTGGACGGGAGCAGAAAGGACATAATTATAATGCAGTCAGTGGTTTTCAACTCTTTTCATATCAAGGTGACAGCTAGGTGACAGGTCCATTATTTATTCAGCATTTGAGCCACGAACCACCACTTGATGACATTTAGCCTCTCAGACCCCGAACTTAACTACCAAAAACATTTTGTTGTCGGTGATAAGATTTTGTCCACAATTCAATTTACAATTTAGGCATTTAGCAGACGCTCTTAATCCAGAGCGACTTACATTAGGCAAGAACAAAAGCATGGGAATACATCACATATATAAAATGCATTTATCATGAAACATGCGTAAGCTAAGAACGTAACTAGAACATATCTATATAATGAAACTATACATATAAACTATACATATACTAACTATACTATGCTATACATATAAGTGCTATGACTACATACAATGCAATTATTGTGCTGTCTACATGACATGCTATAAGTCTGTTTCAAATGCTATCTAAGTCTAAATTCGAAGAGATAACAGGCAAACGTTGATCAAAATAACAATTGAGAGCGTAAAATGAAACCAAATGGAGCTATGGGTTAAAGATCTAGGGTCCATTTGGTTACCAACTCTCCATCATTTAGCTGGGGACCAGCTGGAACCCCCTCAAGGACCACTGGTATAATAAGTTATTTTATTATATGAAAGACGCATTTGATGAATAAATTAAATGATTCAAATACGTTTCTGATAATACTGTATTAAGGCCATTGAAAATTAGGCCTATATACACAAGTCAATTCATTTCAGATCAAGGTACCAAAAGTTAACTCTGAACTTGGTAGATCTGCTTTTAGCTTCTGTGGCCCTAATACTACATGGAATGACCTGCAAACGACATTAAAATTGACCACATTGGTACCCTGAGTCGTTTTAAAACCTTGGTGAGCACACAGACCCCCACGATATGTAACTGTTTTAAACCTTGGTGAGCACACAGACCCCCACAATATGTAACTGTTTTAAACCTTGGTGAGCACACAGACCCCCACGATATGTAACTGTTTTAAACCTTGGTGAGCACACAGACCCCCACGATATGTAACTGTTTTAAACCTTGGTGAGCAACACAGACCCCCACAATATGTAACTGTTTTAAACCTTGGTGAGCACACAGACCCCCACGATATGTAACTGTTTTAAACCTTGGTGAGCAACACAGACCCCCACAATATGTAACTGTTTTAAACCTTGGTGAGCACACAGACCCCCACAATATGTAACTGTTTTAAACCTTGGTGAGCAACACAGACCCCCACAATATGTAACTGTTTTAAACCTTGGTGAGCAACACAGACCCCCACAATATGTAACTGTTTTAAACCCTGGTGAGCAACACAGACCCCCACAATATGTAACTGTTTTAAACCTTGGTGAGCAACACAGACCCCCACGATATGTAACTGTTTTAAACCTTGGTGAGCAACACAGACCCCCACAATATGTAACTGTTTTAAACCTTGGTGAGCACACAGACCCCCACAATATGTAACTGTTTTAAACCTTGGTGAGCACACAGACCCCCACAATATGGAACTGTTTTAAACCTTGGTGAGCATACAGACCCCCACAATATGTAACTGTTTTAAACCTTGGTGAGCACACAGACCCCCACGATATGTAACTGTTTTAAACCTTGGTGAGCATACAGACCCCCACAATATGTAACTGTTTTAAACCTTGGTGAGCAACACAGACCCCCACAATATGGAACTGTTTTAAACCCCTGGTGAGCAACACAGACCCCCACAATATGTAACTGTTTTAAACCTTGGTGAGCAACACAGACCCCCACAATATGGAACTGTTTTAAACCCCTGGTGAGCAACACAGACCCCCACAATATGTAACTGTTTTAAACCTTGGTGAGCACACAGACCCCCACAATATGTAACTGTTTTAAACCTTGGTGAGCAACACAGACCCCCACAATATGTAACTGTTTTAAACCCTGGTGAGCAACACAGACCCCCACAATATGTAACTGTTTTAAACCCTGGTGAGCAACACAGACCCCCACAATATGTAACTGTTTTTAGATCGTTTTTAAATGTCTTTTTAATTGTAAACCTCTGTAATTCACATTGTATACCTTTTGTTTTTTCCTTTTCCTGATCTTCTTTTCTATATGATGTTGTATTACTCGACGAGAAATTAACAAAATAAACAAAACTTGAATGAATTAATGAATTATATTGACATTGTTTATTTCACCATACATGTATACAAATGATGAATTTGAATGTTGTCTCATTGCATTATTAAATATCTTTACTAAACGATTGATTATTTTTTGTGAGTGCTCTCCCATCTGTCTATGCATGCAGTTACTGTAAAAATAATGAACATACTTGCTTTCCGTTGTTATTTTATTGCTTGCACATGTAAGTCTTAAGTGACTGTAGACTCAACGTTATCCCTGTGTGGTACCGGCGGTACCCTAATATATAATATAATATGTTTCCTCCTCATTGTCTGCACCATGACCACAGTCCAGTTACCAAAACTCTGTCACAAACTCTGTCACATTTATTTATGATGAATTCCTGTTCTGTTCTTTGTCTATATAGAAGTGTCTATTTGTACGTCTCTAAATGTTTTGATGAATTGAACATGGTGGACCCTGTTGTAAACAAGTGTAATGCTTAATTGGGTCGTCCACTCACAGTTAACAGCCTTTGTATTGAGTTTGTGCTCGAAATGTACTGTAATTCTGCAAACTGTTAATAAATATTTCAATCAATCAATCAATCAAACATTATTCTGAAAGGCTGATATGTATATACTATATAGGATATAACTATCAGAGTAATGTAGTAAGAGAGTGGTGACACGCTTTGATCTCGCCACAAAGCGGATGCCTATGGGCGATAGTTCCAAACATTGCTCCTATGGCTGGAACTATCCCATTGAGACAAAGCGGGTGCCTATGGGCGATAGTTCCAAACATTGCTCCTATGGCTGGAACTATCCCATTGAGACAAAGCGGGTGCCTATGGGCGATAGTTCCAAACATTGCTCCTATGGCTGGAACTATCCCATTGAGACAAAGCGGGTGCCTATGGGCGATAGTTCCAAACATTGCTCCTATGGCTGGAACTATCCCATTGAGACAAAGCGGGTGCCTGTGGGCGATAGTTCCAAACATTGCTCCTATGGCTGGAACTATCCCATTGAGATAGAATGAGCACTTCCGCATTCCGTTGTTACAATGGGAGTCAACGGGAGTGTCATTACTCTCTTACTAGATTACTCTGATAATATACTGTATAGAGCGTCGCAGTCCCGCCCCCTTGCATGACGACGAGCGGCCCGGAAGATAATTTCCCATTCATTTTCCCCATAGACGTTATAGAAAGTCTTTATTTAAAGACCTGTAAGTCATTTTCCCCATAGACGTTATAGAAAGTCTTTATTTAAAGACCTGTAAGTCATTAGTCATAGACGTTATAGAAAGTCTTTATTTAAAGACCTGTAAGTCTTTAGTCATAGACGTTATAGAAAGTCTTTATTTAAAGACCTGTAAGTCTTTAGTCATAGACGTTATAGAAAGTCTTTATTTAAAGACCTGTAAGTCTTTAGTCATAGACGTTATAGAAAGTCTTTATTTAAAGACCTGTAAGTCATTTTCCCCATAGACGTTATAGAAAGTCTTTATTTAAAGACCTGTAAGTCATTTTCCCCATAGACGTTATAGAAAGTCTTTATTTAAAGACCTGTAAGTCTTTAGTCATAGACGTTATAGAAAGTCTTTATTTAAAGACCTGTAAGTCTTTAGTCATAGACGTTATAGAAAGTCTTTATTTAAAGACCTGTAAGTCTCGGTCGGACAAAGACAACTTGGATGCCTTTTCTCTTCTTTGTAAGGGCCGATTCATACTCCTATTTTAGAGCCGAATAAAAGTCGGTTCGGCTCTGTAGAGCCTACAATAGGCACGTTTACATGTCACGTTCTAATCGGGTTAAAACAAGGTTTTAAATACACCCGATTTAAAATATCCATGTATACACCTAAATAAACCCGATCAAGTCCGACCCGATTTAAATTCTAATCGGGTGCAGAGGGGTGGTCTAGACTTTTTTTAGACCCGATCAAGAGGACATTTCTTCCATGTATACACCTTAACCCGATTAGAATCTGATATGTTCTTTCTGCACATCAAATCGTCGGCAATTTCTGTTGCTTAACCTCCTTGTTTTTGGCAGTGCGATGAGGCGGTATTCCTCTCTCGTTCCCTCCCCCCTCTCTCTCTGCAAGCGCACGTGCGCGCACACACACGGAACTATTGCCGAAAATCTCCCATGCAAATAAAAAGTATAAATAAATAAAAGTGTTGCAGCCACTGAGATAATGGATGATGAGAATCACTCGTAGGCTACCTGAAGCTGCATGCGCTGCCCCCCCTGCCTCTGTGATCGCAGATCTGTTTCTGTTTGGCTGAAGAAAGTTGATATCCAATACTATGCCTACATGCCATTATGGTTTAAACTTGAAGCTGGTCAGTTTAGTGTGCTTCAAGTGAGTCAGAGTCGGACCAGCTCCGCTGCTTCAAGTCAGAGTTGGAACAGCTCCGCTGCAGCTACAGTAATTGATTTGACCTAGTTTCACGTCTTTTGCTAGTGATGTAATCAATTCATCATTTGGAACCACCTGCGTAAAATTCCACATTAGCCTATTTTACATTTTAAATGGCTTGCATGCCATGTAGCCTACTCTTAATATTTTTCATTGTATATAGATATTTAATATAATATTCTTTCCATTGCAACTATAGGGTAGGGTAAAATGTGAAAGCTGAATTAATAATAAATAGTATAAAGACGAGACGACTCAGACCATAAGGGTTATTAATTACTAGCCACAAAATAAACTGGAAATCAATCAACTCCGACGTCTGAAGGCTCTACCATTCAGTAGCCTACCATTGCTAAACAGACACAGTCCAAGTAGGCTAGTTGCATTCTCGACAGAGATGAGAGAGGAGAGATGGAACCCAGCCAGCACGCCCACTTGGGTCCCATGTGGTTTCAATGCGGGATACATGGGTACAAGTGGGAATGGGCTTGAACTGGGAACATGTAGTTCCAACATGGTCTACATGTGGGCTAACTTGCATGGGTTGGAAGTGGGCAAGCCTATATAGGTCCCACGTGGTCTACACAAGGGCTAACTGGCATGGGTTGGAAGTAGGCAAGCCCATATTGGTCCAACATGGTCTACATGTGGGCTAACTTGCATGGGTTGGAAGTGGGCAAGCCCATGTAGTTCCAACATGGTCTACATGTGGGCTAACTGGCATGGGTTGGAAGTGGGCAAGCCCATCTACAAGTAGGGCTGTAGCCTGTAGGCCTACACAAACAGCAGCGTTGTAACAGTAGGCCTATAGAGCGTCGCAGTCCCGCCCCCTACATGGCCCAGGAAATGATTCTCCGTTCATTTTCCTCATAGACATTTCAGAAAGTATTTATTTTATTTATTTACTTTTTGAAATGTCTATGGGAAAAATGCATTGGGATTCATTTCCTGGGCCATGGTAGGGGGCGGGACTGTGGCGCTCTATAGCCTATATAGGTATTAGGTAGGCCTACCATTACAATCCCTTTGTTCTTCTGCTCATCTTCTCCACTCATTTCCCCCATCAGAAAAGTTGAAGTCAAACTGTTCTGCTGCTTCATTAACGAAACAAATCCAAATACATCCAGTGGCGGCCTTATATATGTTTCAATCGTTTCAATTGAAACGGGCCTCGAGCATTGGGGGCCTCCCGATTAAAAAAACCCAAACAAAAAACAGTTCAGTGTGTGTAAAGGCGGGAGGGAAGAATGGGTAAAAGTGGGAAAACACATGTGGTGACCCATTTTATAGTAATAATAGGCCTATTAATAATAATATGGTTAGCTGTGTGTATAATAATAATAATGTATTATTGAGTGGTGCAGCCACTTAAGGAACGGCAATGTGTGTCCCTATGTCTGTCTGTCCGTTTAGGGTACCAACAGGTGACAAAGTGGCGCTGTCGAGCTTCACACCGTGCACAGGTGCATGATGGGAAGTTGAGATTTTTTTAGTGGAGTGTACTCTCAGCCTACTGTACTGTACTGTACTATACTTTTACATAATAGGTAGTTAAAACACCTTAGAAGCCCGGAACTATTTAATCCATTTCATCCAGGGTGCCCATCATTTGTAGCGCACGGACCACTTTTACCGGCGCACCGGAAGTTGGTGTGCATGTCTGTGTAGCAGCTAACAATAGCCACACCACTCTAGAGTCGTTCGACAACAACGGGAGGTCATAATAAATCTATCGCGACTAGCGACTGGACCGCGGAAGGCCGTCAAACACAGGATCTTTTTTCAGAATTAGACGGGATGATTATAGATCGGGAGTTATGATCGTTTTAAGATTTTCGTTTTCGTCAGCTAAACAGGCAGGGGAGATTTTCGATGACGTGGCACTTTTTGACACGTCATCGGATCGGGCAACAAGCGCTCCAAGGCTCTAGAGTGATGCGAACGGTTTTGTTTTCATTAATCTCCGTCCTGTTTATCAATCTCCGTGTTGGGCACTTGACCATGACCTTGAACTTGGACGGAGAACTCTGACTTGGACATCCAAGGTGTTAATCAACTAGTCGACTAGTAAACTAGGCAACTAGTAAAACTGACTAGAAGTGAATGCCCTACAGTACAATGTAGTACAGTATGAGTACAGTATAGTACAAGTAAGTACAGTACGACTACAGTACAAGTGCATTACAGTACGAGTACAGTACAGTACAATGTAGTAGGCTACAGTACAAGTACGGTATCAGTACAGTACAATGTAGTAGGCTACAGTACAAGTACAGTATTAGTACAGTACGAGTACAGAACGAGTACAGTACATCCAGTGGCGGCCTTATATATGTCTCAATCATTTCAATTGAATTTAAAAATTATGTAATTATTATTATTATTATTATTATTATTTGTAGTAGTAGTAGTATTGCATTGCATCACATCCTTCCAATCAGCCTAGTCAATTATTCATCCTCCTCCTGTACGTCCACTTACCACTAGTTGGCATCAGCTAATAATTGCTGCAGGTTTTTTTGTTTTTTTGATAATAATTATTCATTATTAAAATTATGACGTCATGAACGGGGCCTCCCGCGTGCACTCACTGCACTAGCAGCGCTGAGACACTGACAAAAAAAGAGGAAAAAAAACATTATTTTTTTTGGATAATAATTATTAATTATTAAAATTATGACGTCATGAACGGGGCCTCCCGATCTCTAAGGCCGCCCCTGAGTACATCACCACTCTGTTCAGATGGGTCTGATTTCATTATACAAACAGCAGCTAATCTGATTAAAAGTGGGCACATGTAAACACCTGATCGGATTGAACTTGCCCCATGTAAACACTTGATCCAAAACCTTCAATCGGGTTTATTTTAATCAGATTGGAAGAAAGGTGTCCATGTAAACGCACCTACTGTGTCATTTGAGGTTCGGGGGGGGGCGGGTACCGTCCTAAAGTTGGCTCTTCGGTGCTACTGAAAATTTCTGACGAGCCGAAATCATTTCGGCTCTACAGCGCCGAAACAGAGGTAAATCATTTCGGCTCTACAGCGCCGAAACAGAGGTAAATCATTTCGGCTCTACAGCGCCGAAACAGAACTACAGCGCCGAAACAGAACTACAGCGCCGAAACAGAACTACAGCGTCGAAACAGAGGTAAATCATTTCGGCTCTACAGCGTCGAAACAGAGGTAAATCATTTCGGCACTACAGCGTCGAAACAGAGGTAAATCATTTCGGCACTACAGCGTCGAAACAGAGGTAAATCATTTCGGCACTACAGCGCCGAAACAGAGGTAAATCATTTCGGCACTACAGCGTCGAAACAGAGGTAAATCATTTCGGCACTACAGCGTCGAAACAGAGGTAAATCATTTCGGCACTACAGCGTCGAAACAGAGGTAAATCATTTCGGCACTACAGTGCCGAAACAGAGGTAAAATAGGAGTATGAATCGGCCCTAATTATTTGTTCGGCCCCAAAAAATGGTGTTTATTCTCATGAGTTACTATCTGAGTTGTCTTTGTTGTTACTATCTGAGTTGTCTTTGTTGTTACTATCTGAGTTGTCTTTGTTGTTACTATCTGAGTTGTCTTTGTTGTTACTATCGGAGTTGTCTTTGTTGTTACTATCTGAGTTGTCTTTGTTGTTACTATCTGAGTTGTCTTTGTTGTTACTATCTGAGTTGTCTTTGTTGTTACTATCTGAGTTGTCTTTGTTGTTACTATCTGAGTTGTCTTTGTTGTTACTTTCTGAGTTGTCTTTGTTGTTACTATCTGAGTTGTCTTTGTTGTTACTATCTGAGTTGTCTTTGTTGTTACTATCTGAGTTGTCTTTGTCCGACGCTTAAAGGTCTTTAAATAAATACTTTCTGAAACGTCTATGGGGGGAAAAAAATGGGAAATTGTCTTCCGGTCCGCTCGTCGGGGGCGGGAATGTACTGTAATTGCTAGGCACAACAGGATTGTTGATCTATTAGTTATTAAGGAGATGAGTTCATGGGCTCCATCTTGCGCCACCATTATCCCTTATCCCTAAACTAATTGCCATTATTTACTATTTTAAAAAACCCTTTAAAATAGTTCAACTAGCCGATCTACATCGAGACTTGATTGTGAGCTTGTAGATCGGCTATTTGAACTATTTTAAAAGGTTTTTTAAAAGGTTTTTTAAAATAGTAAAAAAAAAAGTAAAATAGGGATATAGCCCCATGTGTTTCAGAATCTGTCAAAATGTATTAAGCACTCTGGTGTTTCAACTGCCATGTTCAAACTGCGCAACAATGAAAAGTATGCCTTTTCAGATGTCACAGCTACTGTATATACACCGTCCATATGTTGTTGTTGTTGTTGTTGTTGATGATGAGGACAGGAGAAGTGAGAATTAGGTTAGGTCAGGGTGGCTCAGGGGTAGAGTGGCCCAGAGTTAGTGTCGAAGTGTCCTTGAGCAAGACACTGAGCCTTGCATGGTTTCCTCCGCCATCGGTGTATGAATGTGTGTGTGAATGGGTGAATGTAATGCACTGTGTAAAGCGCCTTGGATAAAGGCGCTATATGAATGCACCATTTACCATTTAGGACCACAGTCTGGAAGGGTCAATCCTTATCAAGGTGTCTATGGAGTGACGTCACGTCATCACCACTAGGTCTGGAAAGGGGGCGTGGAAAGGGGGCGGGGAATGGCTGTGAGACAGGCCTATTGGTCGACTGGCCACATATGATGTGATGATTGGCTGTCGACTGGCCACATATGGAGACAATGCTTCCAGAATCGTGAAGCACTTCTTTTGAGTTTCCCATGTTTTAGAATCTAGTATTGTTCGTGTTCAAGAATTTCTTGTTAAATGTGAACGCAAATAAAGATTGTTATATATACACATGTGTTTCTTTGTTTGTTTGTGCGCGTGCAAACGTGTGTGTGTGTGTGTGTGTGTGTGTGTGTGTGTGTGTGTGTGTGTGTGTGTGTGTGTGCGTGCGTGCGTGCGTGCGTGCGAGCGTGTGTGTGTGCTAGGTGCTCCTCCTCAGCCTGTGCCAGTGGGTGAACAGCTGCTGGGGTGTGTTCATGGTGTCCATCCAGTGCTGTAACTGCTGACCTCTGGAGTACATGAAGGGACCCAGGACTACAACTCCCAGCATCCCTGGAGGCTCTGGAAGAAGAAGAAGAATTAGAACACCGTCACCTTCCTGTTGTAGGACTACAACTCCCAGCATCCCTGGAGGCTCTGGAAGAAGAAGAAGAATTAGAACACCGTCACCTTCCTGTTGTAGGACTACAACTCCCAGCATCCCTGGAGGCTCTGGAAGAAGAAGAATAATTAGAACACCGTCACCTTCCTGTTGTAGGACTACAACTCCCAGCATCCCTGGAGGCTCTGGAAGAAGAAGAAGAATTAGAACACCGTCACATTCCTGTTGTAGGACTACAACTCCCAGCATCCCTGGAGGCTCTGGAAGAAGAAGAAGAATTAGAACACCGTCACCTTCCTGTTGTAGGAATGACCAGGCGTGACCACAGAGCAATACTGTATTTTCCACGACAGAGCAAAGCCGGACGGTGCTGTCCTGAGTGTCCTCCTGGACGGTGTCCTCCTGGACGGTGCTGTCCTGAGTGTCCTCCTGGAATAGAGGCACAAAAGGGAGGCGCACCGCCTTGCGCGCGGCGGGGCGGTCCAAGTGTCCCTACGCGTGTTTCAGCCAATCGTGAGCCGTGTCTCGTGTCTCGCCTCCTACGCAAACAATTATGGCTCACAGTTGACCAGTATGACCTGTTGTTGACCTCTGACCTGTGTGCACGGGGTCAGGCTGCTGCAGCTCCACCCTCAGACAGGCGTCGTCCAGCTGCTGGGGGCGGAGTTTAAAGGTCACCTTGAGGTCGAAGGAGGGGTCAGTGGTAGTAGCCCCGCCCTCCACCACCGCGGAGCTCTGCTTGCTCTTCACCACCTGAGTGTGTATCTGCAGACACACGCGCACGCACACACCTGGGAGCAACGTGCACGCACACACGCACGCATTCACAATTCACACACACACACACAGAACCATAACTGTTAAACTAATTTACTAATTGTCCTATCCTTTCTTCAGAGGTGCAGAAGCACAAAGAAACACATTCACACCCACTTTCTCCTCAATATGTACATTTCATCTTCTGAATATAGTTATTATATTAGTCTTGCGTAGACACTAGGCAGACAACTATTACACAATCTCTGAATGTTATATACCACCTACAAAGCACTAAATAACCTGGCTCCCCCATACCTCTGTGACCTCCTCAAACGTCATGTCCCCTCCCGCTCCCTCAGGTCTGGTGATGCAAACCTCCTCGACGTCCCCAAAACCAAACTCCGTACGTGGGGGGACAGAGCTTTTGCCTTTGCTGCCCCAACCCTGTGGAATGCCCTCCCTAAGGCACTCAGAGATGCTCCCACCCTCCAAACTTTCAAAAGCGCCCTCCAGACCCACCTCTTCAACATTGCCTTCCCTAGCTAACCCTTTTCACTGCCTTTTTAATGTTCTTAGCTTTTAGTGTTTTTCCTTTTTTTTCTAATAAAGTTGTTTTTTATTTTGTCGTTACCTCTGTAAAGCCCCCCCCATGTAAAGCGTCTTTGGGTACTCAGAAAAGCGCTATATAAGTTTGAGATATTATTATATTATTATTATTATATAGAGTCTGGAACTACACCTCCCCAAATCCGAGCAAGGAAGCTGCCATTTCTGCTCACGAAAATATATTTTAGAATATCTTTACATTTTTATTTATGTCTTTTTTTCCATTTCTGCTAAACAGCAAGCTATATATGCTTAGATTATCTCGATATTATATTAGGATAAAGATGAAACGGAAGCGGGGGGGTAGGAGGCCTCACTTCCGCTTTATCACTTACTCGTGATCAGAGCTTCCGTTGCTCCAGACTGTATGACGGAAGCATTTATATTTTACTCGTGATCAGAGCTTCCGTTGCTCCAGACTGTATGACGGAAGCATTTATATTTTACTCATGATCAGAGCTTCCGTTGCTCCAGACTGTATGACGGAAGCATTTATATTTTACTCATGATCAGAGCTTCCGTTGCTCCAGACTGTATGACGGAAGCATTTATATTTTACTCATGATCAGAGCTTCTGTTGCTCCAGACTGTATGACGGAAGCATTTATATTTTACTCATGATCAGAGCTTCCGTTGCTCCAGACTGTATGACGGAAGCATTTATATTTTACTCATGATCAGAGCTTCCGTTGCTCCAGACTGTATGATGGAAGCATTTATATTTTACTCGTGATCAGAGCTTCCGTTGCTCCAGACTGTACGACGGAAGCATTTATATTTTACTCGTGATCAGAGCTTCCGTTGCTCCAGACTGTACGACGGAAGCATTTATATTTTACTCGTGATCAGAGCTTCCGTTGCTCCAGACTGTACGACGGAAGCATTTATATTTTACTCGTGATCAGAGCTTCCGTTGCTCCAGACTGTACGACGGAAGCATTTATATTTTACTCGTGATCAGAGCTTCCGTTGCTCCAGACTGTACGACGGAAGCATTTATATTTTACTCGTGATCAGAGCTTCCGTTGCTCCAGACTGTATGACGGAAGCATTTATATTTTACTCGTGATCAGAGCTTCCGTTGCTCCAGACTGTATGACGGAAGCATTTATATTTTACTCATGATCAGAGCTTCCGTTGCTCCAGACTGTATGACGGAAGCGTTTATATTTTACTCATGATCAGAGCTTCCGTCGCTCCAGACTGTATGACGGAAGCGTTTATATTTTACTCGTGATCAGAGCTTCCGTCGCTCCAGACTGTATGACGGAAGCATTTATATTTTACTCGTGATCAGAGCTTCCGTTGCTCCAGACTATATGACGGAAGCGTTTATATTTTACTCGTGATCAGAGCTTCCGTTGCTCCAGACTGTATGACGGAAGCATTTATATTTTACTCGTGATCAGAGCTTCCGTTGCTCCAGACTGTATGACGGAAGCATTTATATTTTACTCATGATCAGAGCTTCCGTTGCTCCAGACTGTATGACGGAAGCGTTTATATTTAACTCATGATCAGAGCTTCCGTTGCTCCAGACTGTATGACGGAAGCATTTATATTTTACTCGTGATCAGAGCTTCCGTTGCTCCAGACTGTATGACGGAAGCATTTATATTTTACTCGTGATCAGAGCTTCCGTTGCTCCAGACTGTATGACGGAAGCGTTTATATTTTAAATGTTTTTTTTTTTTGCGGCTTCCGCCTTTATTTTATATTCTTTAAAGAGGGACAGACAGTAGGCTGACAGGAAATGGGGAGAGAGATGGGGGAGTGACATGCAGTAAAGGCTGTCGGGATCGGGAGTCGAACCCACGGCACACTGCCAGACTGGATTACCAGCCAAGGTGCCTGGACCGCTGAGCCACGGCCCAGGCCGCGTTTATATTTTACTCATGATCAGAGCTTCCGTTTTTAAGGTTTTTAAGCCCGTTTTGAAAGACTCCATGGTCTGCGGTACTGTCAGGTCCATATAAGGACGGCTGGTCTGCGGTACTGTCAGGTCCATATAAGGACGGCTGGTCTGTGGTACTGTCAGGTCCATATAAGGACGGCTGGTCTGCGGTACTGTCAGGTCCATATAAGGACAGCTGGTCTGCGGTACTGTCAGGTCCATATAAGGACGGCTGGTCTGCGGTACTGTCAGGTCCATATAAGGACGGCTGGTCTGCGGTACTGTCAGGTCCATATAAGGACGGCTGGTCTGCGGTACTGTCAGGTCCATATAAGGACGGCTGGTCTGTGGTACTGTCAGGTCCATATAAGGACGGCTGGTCTGCGGTACTGTCAGGTCCATATAAGGACGGCTGGTCTGCGGTACTGTCAGGTCCATATAAGGACGGCTGGTCTGCGGTACTGTCAGGTCCATATAAGGACGGCTGGTCTGCGGTACTGTCAAGTCCATATAAGGACGGCTGGTCCACAGGCGCGCTGCTGCCCAGCAGAAGGAAGGCCTGGTCGGTGCCCCATGGAGTACATGGTTGGTATTTGGAACCTCCAGTAGGAATATATTTTCAGATCCGAGGGTGTGGGTGTTTTTTTGGAGGGTTGACGTAGGGTAGGTAGGGAGGGGCAGTTGTGAGTGATAGCGGGTGCCCCAGACCAACAAGTCAAAGGCACCGCTCACTTTATTTTTGCCGTTTCATGAATTTGTCAGATTTTTGAGGGGGCCCTCCTATACACAGGTTTAATGTTTGTCTTTAGTTTAAAGTTTGTTTAGTAAACGCATTGAAAATGAAGGGAAAATTGACGTCATAATGTGTCGTTTACTTCATATTGTCTCTTTATCGTTAATGGCGTTTAATGTTTGTGTTGGCATCGTTTGTTTTACATCACCATTACATCACCTAATCAACAGAGTTAGACTTTAATATATTAGCGCCCCTCACTTCACACGGGTGTGATTTTTATTATTTATATTTCCTTCTTTATCGTAGGCACGCTTTTATTATGCCGTCGTCTGTCGTGATGGCTGCCAGTTCCCACCTGATGTCGTGTGTGAAGTCCGACTGCTCCAGACGGTACTGAATAACTGCTAGCTTACATAATGTCTTGAGGCTAGGATTGAAGTCTAAGACATACAGGTCATCAGGGGTGTGGTCTCCTCCAAAGAGGAAGAAATCTCCTCCAAAGAGGGAGATACGATCTCCCACCATGCCGCAGCGCATCTTATACATTGGACCCGGTCCTTTCCCCTTGGGCTCAACCTTCTTCCAGGAGAAGGTCTCTGGACTGAATTTCCACACATCATTGAGGGTCTTATTGTTGAAGCCACCAAATATGTACAGCTCTCCATTGTAGGTAAAAGCTGAATGACACCAGCGTCCTCCTGGAAGAGGCTGTGCAGAAGGTGTGCTCAACCAGAGGTTGGTCTGTGTGTCAAACACTCTGATAGTGTCCCCAAATACAAACATATTTGTCCCGATGATGGTGGCAGAGTGAAGGTATGAAGCAGGAGGTGGAGTTCCTCTGGTGTTAATGAAAGACCAGACCATTGTGCTGGTGTCCAACTTGTACATGTCATTAGTGTATATATTCAGCTTGGTGAGTCCTCCATGGATAAATATGGCCTTCTCCAACACACAGGCTGAGTGGTCGTACCTCTCCTCTGGAACAGTGCCAGAAACCCTGGGTTTGAACCATCTGTAGGCGTCAACATCAAATGCATAAAGCACATTGCAGTAAGGCTTCCCTCCCCAGATGTAGACTGTAACTTCAACCAACACAGCTGTGTGGCCATAGCGCCTCACAGCTCCTCTTCCCCATGGCGGCGTCCCTGGGGTCAGCTTCCTCCAGCATAAAGACACTGTGTTGAAGACGTGAACATCACTGTCTCCTCCAAAGCAGTACAGCTTGTCCTGCAGCACCACAGCTGCATGGAGATGACCCTTTGCTCCTCTTTTCAGATGGAGGGTCCAGCGGATCATTCTAACGTCAGGTTGTTCTTGCTTCTCTGTCCCACAATGCAGTTCTGTCAACCACACGCTACCTCTTATATCTCTACAGTGGTACAAACGTCATGTGACGCCTCTGGCCAATCTGTGAAGCCGGTGTGTTGCGTCAGCCAGACATACAGTAGTCTATCTGTGTCCGTCACTCAGGGAAAAGGCTCCAGTGTTCAGTGTGACTCTGTGTGTCTATCATAGAGTAATAAAAGGATAGAGACCGAACCGGAGCGTTAGCCCCGCCTGCATTTGAAAGTTGCGAGAGGCAACAGTCTGGTCACGCGAGACTATTACTGTGTCTTAAAGCAGAAATAGCATGCATTTTAAAACTGTTTTTAATATTTAATATCATATTGTCCATGTCCCTCAAACTTATTTCTAATGGTTTCACCACTCTGATATAACCAGCCTTGTCATTTCTTTCTGGACTTTGAAAGCAGTTTTAGCTGCAATACCACAATGTCCTGAGGTGGTGGGGGTGCTGATATGCAGATTATTTAATATTTGAGTCATTATAATACTGATGCTAGATAAACCCAGGCTTGTTTCCATTCCATGCCAGCTTGGAAAATCAACAATGGCGGACATTGTAAACACAGTGGAAATGCAAATTTGGAACTGAAGACTGAAAAAGAGGTGGAATTATACAAAGTAGGGTGACATTGATGACATCATGATGAGGACAAAATCAGTTGAGCTGTTCTTGAGAGCAATTTCCATTAAAGCACCCATATTATAAGCCTGATTGTTCAAAATTGGTTATTTGTGGGGATAGAAAACACATATGGGAGCCCCAAAAACACAAAAGAAATTGAAAAAGTTGAATTTTATGTTATAGGTCCTTTAATTCAGGGGGTTCCCCCTACAAGGTGCAGGACTATAGGTAGGGTGGGTGAGGGCACCACCCTGCGGAGGGGAGGTGTAGGGTGGGTGAGGGAACCACCCTGTGGTGGGGAGGTGTAGGGTGGGTGAGGGGACCACCCTGTGGAGGTGTAGGGAGGGTGAGGGCACCACCCTGCGGAGGGGAGGTGTAGGGTGGGTGAGGGAACCACCCTGTGGTGGGGAGGTGTAGGGTGGGTGAGGGGACCACCCTGTGGAGGTGTAGGGAGGGTGAGGGCGCCACCCTGTGGAGGGGAGGTGTAGGGTGGGTGAGGGAACCACCCTGTGGAGGGGAGGTGTAGGGTGGGTGAGGGCGCCACCCTGTGGAGGGAGGTGTAGGGTGGGTGAGGGGACCACCCTGTGGAGGGGAGGTGTAGGGTGGGTGAGGGGACCACCCTGTGGAGGTGTAGGGTGGGTGAGGGGACCACCCTGTGGAGGGGAGGTGTAGGGTGGGTGAGGGAACCACCCTGTGGAGGGGAGGTGTAGGGTGGGTGAGGGGACCACCCTGTGGTGGGGAGGTGTAGGGTGGGTGAGGGGACCACCCTGTGGTGGGGAGGTGTAGGGTGGGTGAGGGGACCACCCTGTGGAGGGGAGGTGTAGGGTGGGTGAGGGAACCACCCTGTGGAGGGGAGGTGTAGGGTGGGTGAGGGCGCCACCCTGTGGAGGGAGGTGTAGGGTGGGTGAGGGGACCACCCTGTGGAGGGGAGGTGTAGGGTGGGTGAGGGGACCACCCTGTGGAGGGGAGGTGTAGGGTGGGTGAGGGCGCCACCCTGTGGAGGGAGGTGTAGGGTGGGTGAGGGGACCACCCTGTGGAGGGGAGGTGTAGGGTGGGTGAGGGGACCACCCTGTGGAGGGGAGGTGTAGGGTGGGTGAGGGAACCACCCTGTGGAGGGGAGGTGTAGGGTGGGTGAGGGGACCACCCTGTGGAGGGGAGGTGTAGGGTGGGTGAGGGCGCCACCCTGTGGAGGGGAGGTATAGGGTGGGTGAGGGCACCACCCTGCGGAGGGGAGGTATATGTTTACATGGATTGGTCTCTCACCTGCCTCTGTAAGCAGCTGCAGGCCGCGGGCCCTCAGTATGACCACCGTGAGGCGCTGCAGAGCTGGACTGTAGCTCAGGGATATCTGAACATCACCCAGCTCAGAGCACTGGGAGAGAGAGAGAGAGAGAGAGAGAGAGAGAGAGAGAGAGAGAGAGAGAGAGAGAGAGAGAGAGAGAGAGAAGGATCATGACTCTAAAACTGTACACTTTAAAAAGTTGTAGACATTTAGCAGACATTCTTTTCCAGATTGAATTACAAAGTAACACAACACAGTAGTCCCTATATTCAATAAACGACAGAGTAAGTAAAGGTAACTTCTGTAGCCTACCAGGTAAACATCTGACTGAATCTAAATATAATTCTTAGCATTTGTGTTCAAGTAAATCTCTCAAGACGGACCGTTTTAATTCCCCTGGATGTGTCCCACTGAGCAAAAGACGGCGTCTAAAAATGCGATAAAAAACGGCTAAAAGTGAAAGTTTTTTAGACGTTGATTAGCGGTTGTTTAACCGTCTATATATAGACCGTCTATATATAGACGTTTAAACAACCGCTAATCAACGTCTAATCTAAGAATAGACGTCTAAAAAACTTTCACTTTTAGCCGTTTTTTTAGACGAATATTAGACCAAAAAATGCTCAGTGGGGTGTTTTCAGACTATGGTGGAACATGGAGTGTGATTTGTATGTCCTGTTCATGATCCAGTTTTAGGTGATAAGGTGACCACCGAAAACTACAAGATGACGTCAAGCAGCGCAGCGATGGTATATCGCTTCACCGCTCACCCAAACACATCTCTCTGTTTTTACTAGAACTACAACATGACATCACTGAGCCTCGTGGTAAGAGACTCACCACTCACCCAAACACATCTCTCTGTTTTTACCAGAACTACAACATGACATCACTGAGCCGCGGTGGTAAGAGACTCACCGCTCGCCCAAACACATCTCTCTGTTTTTACTAGAACTACAACATGACATCACTGAGCCGCGGTGGTAAGAGACTCACCGCTCACCCAAACACATCTCTCTGTTTTTACTAGAACTACAACATGACATCACTGAGCCGCGGTGGTAAGAGACTCACCGCTCGCCCAAACACATCTCTCTGTTTTTACTAGAACTACAACATGACATCACTGAGCCGCGGTGGTAAGAGACTCACCGCTCGCCCAAACACATCTCTCTGTTTTTACTAGAACTACAACATGACATCACTGAGCCGCGGTGGTAAGAGACTCACCGCTCACCCCAAACACATCTCTCTGTTTTTACTAGAACTACAACATGACGTCACTGAGCCGCGGTGGTAAGAGACTCACCGCTCGCCCAAACACATCTCTCTGTTTTTACTAAAACTACAACATGACGTCACTGACCCGCGGTGGTAAGAGACTCACCGCTCACCCCAAACACATGTCTCTGTTTTTACTAAAACTACAACATGACGTCACTGAGCCGCGGTGGTAAGAGACTCACCGCTCGCCCAAACACATCTCTCTGTTTTTACTAGAACTACAACATGACATCACTGAGCCGCGGTGGTAAGAGACTCACCGCTCGCACAAACACATCTCTCTGTTTTTACTAGAACTACAACATGACATCACTGAGCCGCAGTGGTAAGAGACTCACCGCTCGCCCAAACACACCTCTCTGTTTTTACTAGAACTACAACATGACATCACTGAGCCGCGGTGGTAAGAGACTCACCGCTCGCCCAAACACACCTCTCTGTTTTTACTAGAACTACAACATGACATCACTGAGCCGCGGTGGTAAGAGACTCACCGCTCGCCCAAACACACCTCTCTGTTTTTACTAGAACTACAACATGACATCACTGAGCCGCGGTGGTAAGAGACTCACCGCTCACCCAAACACATCTCTCTGTTTTTACTAAGCAACGTTTTGGTGGTCACCTTATCGCATAAAACTGCAGTATGAAGGCCTTTGCTTTTTAGGTTTCATATTAAAAAATCACACCCGTGTGAACTGAGTGGTGCAAATCCCCCCCCCCCCCCCCCCTCTCTCATTAGCAGGCAACAGTGCAGCACTATTTCTCTCTCTCTGTTTCTGGCACAGCGCCACTTGTGGTACTCATTGGTACTGGTGCTCATTAACGTCACACACAAACATAGTCACACACAAACATAGGTGAAGACGGACATTGCTGTTCCTTGGAGTGGTTGCACCTCAAAAATGGCAAAAGTACAATAGTACATCTATGAAGCTGGAAACACGACGTGAGAGCTCGTGCGTGCGTGCGTGTGTGCGCGTACCTCCGGCTGCGTGTGCGTCTCCAGGTCCCTCCAGAGCACCCTGCCGGCGGGACACAGCGCCCCCTCCAGGGAGAAGCTGACCCTGCCCACCGCGTGGCGCTGACCCCCCCGATCCACGCTCTGCACACACACACTGAGGGTGCTGTGACACACCGACACACCCGACAACTGCACGCGCGCGCGCGCACACACACACACACACACACACACACACACACACACACACACACACACACACACACACACACACACACACACACACACACACACACACACACACACACACACACACACACACACACACACACACACACACACACGGTGCTGTGACCATGAGTGGCCTAAGATTAGCCGGCATGACAAAGAGCAAAGCCAAACAACTTGCCAAATACTGCTCTGTTTGGGCTGTTCTAGGCAGTTTGTCTGTGTGGAGGAGGAGGTGCCACGTGTATCCTTAAAGGGACACTTCACCCTTTTTGTAAAAAAAATGTTAATGACGTTTAGAAGATTTAGAACACTTTCCTGGGGGTCTTTATGTGTGTAATATGTGGCTTTAGATATTTTAGATTTTAGCAGTGAGCTAAAATATGGGAATTGTAGTCCAGAAAGGAAGTGAAGCTCACTGCTAAAATCTAAAATATCTAAAACCACATATTACACACATAAAGACCCCCAGAAACATATATTATTTTGCAAAAAGGGTGAAGTTTCCCTTTAAGTGAACATGAACTGTCAACCCCGTTATATTTGTTTCCTTGTCAAATGAATTTTTTTGTGGATTAAAATAAAGAACTAAAATGTGCGTGCGTGCGTGCGTGCGTGCGTGCGTGCGTGCGTGCGTGCGTGCGTGCGTGCGTGCGTGCGTGCGTGCTCACCTGGAAGAGGCAGCAGTGGTTGAACTCGGGGTCGGGCCCTGCGCCTCTGGCTCTGACCTGACGGGGGCGCCGCTGCTCGTCGTCGGGCAGCAGCCGCAGCTCGGCCGCCGTGGCGTTGCCGTGGAAACGCGGCGGCAGGTTGGCCAGGCGGAGCAGAGACACCAGCAGCTGGCCGGGGGCGTGGCGGTACTCCACCGCCAAGCAGAGCCGCGGCGTGGCCACGCCCCCCCCAGGGGGCGGGGCCGCCGCCGCCACCTCGTTAACACAGTACAGGCCCGACAGCACCGTGCCTATCGGGTACCAGCCTGGAGGGGGAGGGGGAGGGGGGGAGGGGGGATGGGTATCGTTTAGGCATGTAACGATTCACTCAACTCACCATACGATTCATATCACGATATGAGGTTCACGATACGATTTTTCACGATATTTAAAAGAAAAAGAAATTTCCCAGAAAAATTATCGATTTTTTTATTTTAATAAAATCGATTCATATCGTCGGGATTAATATATATATATATATATATATATATATATATATATATATATATATATAACGATATATATCGATATACGATATATCGTTACATAGTATCGTTAGGATGTTGATTCTGGTTCCGATTCTGCTTATACTTATCAATTCCCCATTTCGGTTCCATAAAAGGTAAAAAATAACTAAAATAGTTTAGATAACAAAAATATCTGAATGATATAAGCGTTAAATGAGACACTTTGTCGTGACAATAGATCACTATTGTCCCTGTAATGAATTCAACGTAAATAATTACAATGTATGAATGAATGAACCATTATAAAGCTTCACCTCCCAATGTATGAATGAATGAACCATTGTAAAGCTTCACCTCCCAATGTATGAATGAATGAACCATTATAAAGCTTCACCTCCCAATGAATGAATGAATGAACCATTATAAAGCTTCACCTCCCAATGTATGAATGAATGAACCATTATAAAGCTTCACCTCCCAATGTATGAATGAATGAACCATTATAAAGCTTCACCTCCCAATGTATGAATGAATGAACCATTATAAAGCTTCACCTCCCAATGTATGAATGAATGAACCATTATAAAGCTTCACCTCCCAATGTATGAATGAATGAACCATTATAAAGCTTCACCTCCCAATGTATGAATGAATGAACCATTGTAAAGCTTCACCTCCCAATGTATGAATGAATGAACCATTATAAAGCTTCACCTCCCAATGTATGAATGAATGAACCATTATAAAGCTTCACCTCCCAATGTATGAATGAATGAACCATTATAAAGCTTCACCTCCCAATGTATGAATGAATGAACCATTATAAAGCTTCACCTCCCAATGTATGAATGAATGAACCATTATAAAGCTTCACCTCCCAATGTATGAATGAATGAACCATTATAAAGCTTCACCTCCCAATGTATGAATGAATGAACCATTATAAAGCTTCACCTCCCAATGTATGAATGAATGAACCATTGTAAAGCTTCACCTCCCAATGTATGAATGAATGAACCATTATAAAGCTTCACCTCCCAATGTATGAATGAATGAACCATTATAAAGCTTCACCTCCCAATGTATGAATGAATGAACCATTATAAAGCTTCACCTCCCAATGTATGAATGAATGAACCATTATAAAGCTTCACCTCCCAATGTATGAATGAATGAACCATTATAAAGCTTCACCTCCCAATGTATGAATGAATGAACCATTATAAAGCTTCACCTCCCAATGTATGAATGAATGAACCATTATAAAGCTTCACCTCCCAATGTATGAATGAATGAACCATTATAAAGCTTCACCTCCCAATGTATGAATGAATGAACCATTGTAAAGCTTCACCTCCCAATGTATGAATGAATGAACCATTATAAAGCTTCACCTCCCAATGTATGAATGAATGAACCATTGTAAAGCTTCACCTCCCAATGTATGAATGAATGAACCATTATAAAGCTTCACCTCCCAATGTATGAATGAATGAACCATTGTAAAGCTTCACCTCCCAATGTATGAATGAATGAACCATTGTAAAGCTTCACCTCCCAATGTATGAATGAATGAACCATTTTAAGCTTCACCTCCCAATGTATGAATGAATGAACCATTGTAAAGCTTCACCTCCCAATGTATGAATGAATGAACCATTGTAAAGCTTCACCTCCCAATGTATGAATGAATGAACCATTATAAAACTTCACCTCCCAATGTATGAATGAATGAACCATTATAAAGCTTCACCTCCCAATGTATGAATGAATGAACCATTATAAAGCTTCACCTCCCAATGTATGAATGAATGAACCATTATAAAGCTTCACCTCCCAATGTATGAATGAATGAACCATTATAAAGCTTCACCTCCCAATGTATGAATGAATGAACCATTATAAAGCTTCACCTCCCAATGTATGAATGAATGAACCATTATAAAGCTTCACCTCCCAATGTATGAATGAATGAATAATTATAAAGCTTCACCTCCCAATGTATGAATGAATGAATCATTGTAAAGCTTCACCTCCCAATGTATGAATGAATGAACCATTATAAAGCTTCACCTCCCAATGTATGAATGAATGAACCATTATAAAGCTTCACCTCCCAATGTATGAATGAATGAACCATTATAAAGCTTCACCTCCCAATGTATGAATGAATGAACCATTATAAAGCTTCACCTCCCAATGTATGAATGAATGAACCATTATAAAGCTTCACCTCCCAATGTATGAATGAATGAATTATTATAAAGCTTCACCTCCCAATGTATGAATGAATGAATTATTATAAAGCTTCACCTCCCAATGTATGAATGAATGAATTATTATAAAGCTTCACCTCCCAATGTATGAATGAATGAACCATTATAAAGCTTCACCTCCCAATGTATGAATGAATGAATTATTATAAAGCTTCACCTCCCAATGTATGAATGAATGAACCATTATAAAGCTTCACCTCCCAATGTATGAATGAATGAACCATTATAAAGCTTCACCTCCCAATGTATGAATGAATGAACCATTATAAAGCTTCACCTCCCAATGTATGAATGAATGAACCATTATAAAGCTTCACCTCCCAATGTATGAATGAATGAACCATTATAAAGCTTCACCTCCCAATGTATGAATGAATGAATCATTGTAAAGCTTCACCTCCCAATGTATGAATGAATGAACCATTATAAAGCTTCACCTCCCAATGTATGAATGAATGAACCATTATAAAGCTTCACCTCCCAATGTATGAATGAATGAATCATTGTAAAGCTTCACCTCCCAATGTATGAATGAATGAACCATTATAAAGCTTCACCTCCCAATGTATGAATGAATGAACCATTATAAAGCTTCACCTCCCAATGTATGAATGAATGAACCATTATAAAGCTTCACCTCCCAATGTATGAATGAATGAACCATTATAAAGCTTCACCTCCCAATGTATGAATGAATGAACCATTGTAAAGCTTCACCTCCCAATGTATGAATGAATGAACCATTATAAAGCTTCACCTCCCAATGTATGAATGAATGAACCATTATAAAGCTTCACCTCCCAATGTATGAATGAATGAATTATTATAAAGCTTCACCTCCCAATGTATGAATGAATGAACCATTATAAAGCTTCACCTCCCAATGTATGAATGAATGAATTATTATAAAGCTTCACCTCCCAATGTATGAATGAATGAACCATTATAAAGCTTCACCTCCCAATGTATGAATGAATGAACCATTTGTAAAGCCCTTTGAGCACTTGGAAAAGCGCTATAAAAATGCAATTCATAATTTTAAACTAAACGCAATTGGCCCGTATAGTTTGGGGTGGGGAGGATATTGGTCAATGGAATTAGGAGTGTCACAGTCCCGCCCCCTTTCATGACGACGCTAGGCCCAGGAAATAATTCCCAATGCATTTTTCCTCATAGACATTTCAAAAAGTATTTATTTAAATACCTTTTAAGCGTCGTACAAAGCCAACTGGAGTCGTGACAAATCATGACAATAAACACAATATTTTGGACCAAACAAATAATTACAAAGAAGAAAAACTAGAAACAAAGTGTTGTAACCTGCCGTTTTCTTCTTCTTTCTAATTATTTGTTCGTCCCGAAAAATTGTGTTTGTTGTCATGATTTCTCACAACTCGAGTTGGCTTTGTACGAGGCTTAAAAGGTCTTTAAATAAATACTTTCTGAAATGTCTATGAGGAAAATGAAATGAACGGAGAATAATTTCCTGGGCCCTGGTGGTAGGGGGCGGGACTGCGACGCTCTATTGCATGTACTCCTACAGGCCAGGACAGGACAGGCATAAAAGTAAAAGAGTTGCAACATTCCCAGGTTATTCCACTCACTCCTCACAGACAGCGACCCCCGGTGGGCCAGGATGTCTCTGTAGCCTTCATCCTCCATCCCCTCCTCCGTCCCCTCCTCCGTCCCCTCCTCCTCCTCCTCCTCCTTCGGACCATCTTTTGGGCTGCCATGGTTACGTGGTTTAAAGCGTGGAGGCAGTGTGAACGGGACCTCGGTTGGCCTTTCATTACAGACACACACAGACAGACAGACAGTAAGACGCAGCACTCGCCCTAGCCTCCACGACCTTATACAGGCATAAATACAGACAGTAAGACGCAGCACTCGCCCTAGCCTCGACGACCTTATACAGACAGACAGACAGTAAGACGCAGCACTCGCCCTAGTAGCCTCGACGACCTTATACAGGCATAAATACAACAGACAGACAGTAAGACGCAGCACTCGCCCTAGCCTCCACGACCTTATACAGGCATAAATACAACACAGACAGACAGACAGTAAGACGCAGCACTCGCCCTAGCCTCGACGACCTTATACAGACAGTAAGACGCAGCACTCGCCCTAGCCTCAGGACGCAGCACTCGCCCTAGCCTCGACGACCTTATACAGGCATAACAGACAGTAAGACGCAGCACTCGCCCTAGCCTCGACGACCTTATACAGGCATAACAGACAGTAAGACGCAGCACTCGCCCTAGCCTCGACGACCTTATACAGACAGACAGACAGTAAGACGCAGCACTCGCCCTAGCCTCAGGACGCAGCACTCGCCCTAGCCTCGACGACCTTATACAGGCATAAATACAACAAAGGCTACAGTATGTCATTTAGATCAGTGGTTCCCAAAGTGGGGTCCGGGGACCCCCAGGGGTCCTTGAGGGAGTTCCAGGGGGTCCGGGGACCCCCAGGGGTCCCTGAGGGAGTTCCAGGGGGTCCGGGGACCCCCAGGGGTCCTTGAGGGAGTTCCAGGGGGACCGGGGACCCCCAGGGGTCCTTGAGGGAGTTCCAGGGGGTATGGGGACCCCCAGGGGTCCTTGAGGGAGTTCCAGGGGGTCCCCAGCTAAATGAGAGTTTGGAACCAGATGGACCCTTATGGGTTTGTAACTCTGAGAGTGTACAAATGACAGTTAGTACACACTCAGAGTTAAAATTAACATTGATTTTACAATAATAATAAATTGGGGGTCCCAAAGATAGAAAAGCCATTAAATGGGGGACCGTAGTCTAATGCATGTCAAACTGGGGGTCCTTGAAATTAAAATGGTTGAAAATCACTGCTAGAGCCGTTAAAATCTTCTCTTATGGGGGTCCTTGGCATATATTATTTTCTAATGGGAGTCCGCGGGCTAATTAGTGTCAATTTGGGGGTCCTTGACATGAAAAGGTTTGGGAACCAGCTGATTTAGATAGCATATATTATCTAGACGTAGCACTCTATTGTGTATACTCAATAGTTTCATAATTCATTGTACAGATATTCTATTGTTAGACGGATGGATCTGGTTCTTAGCCTATAGTTATGATTCATGATGACTATTTCTGTGTATTTGATGTATTACCATGTGTTGTTGTTCTTGATTACTGTAAATCGCTGACTGTCTGATAAATGCCTAAATTGTGAATTGTAAAAAAAAGTCCCCCATTCGGACCCTCAGGGGGTCCCCGGACCAGTGAATGATGGATGGTTGCTGCTCACCTGTTGCACGGCACTGGAGAAACCAGGAGCACCGGAGCAGTGCATTCTGGGAATGCAGGGGCCACTGTGTAGGTAGAGGTCAGCTCCTGGTACCACAAATATCATTTACAAGTTAGTAATTAGCAGACTGTTGAAGTCTAGTCAACAAGTTAGTAATTAGCAGACTGTTGAAGTCTAGTCAACAAGTTAGTAATTAGCAGACTGTTGAAGTCTAGTCAACAAGTTAGTAATTAGCAGACTGTTGAAGTCTAGTCAACAAGTTCGTAATTAGCAGACTGTTGAAGTCTAGTCAACAAGTTAGTAATTAGCAGACTGTTGAAGTCTAGTCAACAAGTTAGTAATTAGCAGACTGTTGAAGTCTAGTCAACAAGTTAGTAATTAGCAGACTGTTGAAGTCTAGTCAACAAGTTCGTAATTAGCAGACTGTTGAAGTCTAGTCAACAAGTTAGTAATTAGCAGACTGTTGAAGTCTAGTCAACAAGTTCGTAATTAGCAGACTGTTGAAGTCTAGTCAACAAGTTAGTAATTAGCAGACTGTTGAAGTCTAGTCAACAAACGCGTTAATAATCCCTAGAAGTGGTTGTGGTTCTTGAATGTTTTTGGCTTAGGTACCCATTATTGTCCATGACCTCTGCATCCAAGCACCCCTTTAGCCCAACTAACTACAATGGAAAATATTGACATCTGCAACGCACTACTCTACTCATCGGGATCCCCAGCAAGAGCCTCCAGAGGCTCCAGTACATTCAAAACAGCGCAGCTAGGATCCTGATGAGAGTGTGAAAATATGATCATATTACACCCACCCTCCTCCGTTCTCTCCACTGGCTCCCCGTCGCCTTCAGGACTGACTACAAGATCTCAAAGGCTCATACATACACACCAGTGCATCTACGGAAATGCAGCAGTTGCAGGTTGGTGCCTTGCATTGTTTCTTCCGCCATCGGTGTATGAATTAAGGTGTGTGTGCGTGTGTGCGACGTGCGTGCGTGCGGACAAGGATACAAGGCATACCTGGTAGTGTGAGCGCTCTCTCCTCCTCCTCCTCGTACACAGACAGTAGGACAGAATCCCCAAGAACAGCACCAAGATGACACCCACTGACACGCCCACGGCCAGCAGTACCGTCTGGTCTGGAAACAACATTAATTAAAGAAAAGTGTCAAAGAGAACAAAGAGCAAAACATGGATGAATGAGTCAGCCTTTTCCTGCCTACCTGCCATGGAGAGAAACGTCTTTTAGTTTAGTCAGCAGGTTCACAAGAAACCAGATAAGAGAGAACAAACAAAGTGTAACAGAACCGTTAACAGCCTCTGTTAAGCTTTCCTCTCTCTCAGCATTGGTGCAGCAGACATGCTATAGTAGAGGTCCTTCCTTACAGAGAGAGACAAACGCTGTTCTGTGACCAAGTTGTACACGCATTAAAACCCTGTACGCTGGTCTCCTAAGACATTAAAACCCTGTACTCATGGTCTCCTAAGACATTAAAACCCTGTACGCTGGTCTCCTAAGACATTAAAACCCTGTACTCATGGTCTCCTAAGACATTAAAACCCTGTACTCATGGTCTCCTGTGACATTAAAACCCTGTACTCATGGTCTCCTAAGACATTAAAACCCTGTACTCATGGTCTCCAGGCTGACACAAAGCAGTAGAACTCCTGTACTGTGATGTTGTGCCAGCGTTGTTCTGCTTCAGACTGAGCTATACAGCTCGGACGGACGGACGGACGGACGGCAGGTCACAGCTGCACCATTCTCACCACTTTAGTTCACAGTTTCACACACACTGATATCAGGTCTTGTTTTGGTGGCTGCTGCTGCTGCATGCGCTCATTCATTCATTATCATCATCATCACACAACCCTGTTCTGAGTCCTGACACATTTCTTTGACCTTCCCCAACCTGTGGGGGCCGACCGGGGGTCAGGCCCACTGGTGGGTTAGTTTCGAATTGCAGCCGTCCATATAGGTGCCCTTTGAGAGCGGTTTTGAAGGAGTCAAGGGATTCACATGTCTTAATGACTGTTGGTAGGGCGTTCCACATTTTGGGTATAGGGCCATGACAAATTTAAGTTGTTGATTAATTTGTCAAACTAATAATTGCGATTCACGATGGAATTGTGTTTCTGCTATTTCAATTTCTGCTATTTCTGAAAATAAAAATCCACATGGAAACGATTGACGATCGGTTGCATTAGTTAGTTAGTTCCCACACGTCGTACGGTCTAAATGGGTGTGAGATTTATAGATTTTGGGGCATAAATAATATATATACTTTATATGACATGAGCAGCTTTTAATCCAGAATTGGTCAATGTCACCATGGGCCACATTATACTGTACACTGTACTAAACAAATGAACAAACTTTACAAAAACGGACTTTCAGTAAAGGGCACATTGCTGTCCAGAGGGCCAAAGGGAAGGTGCTCTAGCCCCACTTAGTGTCTTATCTGTGCACGGCCCTGAATCAAAGCAACCGTATTTTAACTGCAGTGACCACTACATTTTGTAGTGAATGATTGAAAACCAGGACATTTTAGTGTTGATATGATGATATCTCCTGTCCTGAATTAGTACTTTATTGTCAGTTCGCACTGAAATGTGTCTTGCGGCCTAGCGGCCTTGTATGCAACACATAAACACACATTTGACACGACACAAAAACAGAAATAAAAATACAGTAGAGACATAAGGGCACAGAGCAATGCTTGAGATATTTATCGGGACACTCGGCATGAGCTCAATGCAGAGTCAAAGTGAATGTGGCGTTCACTGTAGCTGCTAATCCTCCCCCCCCCCACACACACACACACACCTCACATACACGCTGTGCACGCGCGCCACGCAAAAGCGGCCACACACACACATTGCTCAGAGAGTGGATAACAGCTAATGAGATCATCACTAATCCTTCAAGCTAAAGGTAGAGTAAAAGGAACACACACGCGCACACACACACACACACACACACACACACACACACACACACACACACACACACACACACACACACACACACACACGTAGGCTACACTGTACACTTTTGAGGTATTTTATTTTATTTTACTTGAGTATTCCCACTACAATTATTTGACAGCGTGTAGTTAGTAGTTACTTCATAGATTTAGATTAGTATTTCAAAACCTACACGTTGACCACTTAAACCCCATGTTATTAGTAGACTACTTGGGGGGGGGGGGGGGGGGGGGGACTAGGTTCTAAGCTCACAGCATGTCACGTTGTGATGCATTGAGAGCTTGTAAATCTGCTATCTTTGGAAAAACCATTGACACGTTTTGAACAAACTGAGTACTTTTACTTTGGCACTGTGAGTATATTTTGAGGCTAATACTTTTGTTCTTTTACACAAAGTTAAATAGTGAATACAGGTCTTTTACTCGGAGTATTGTTATAATATCGTGGTATATTTTTTTACTTTAAAAAAACATAAATCAGTTCTTCCACCACTGCACACAGATATATGTGACCGTTTCTGACCGAGGATAAAATATATAATATTTTTTATTTTCATTTGTTTTGTCCATGTCATATGAAAGCAGGAAATCATAGCTTCAAATTGACATATTGTTTGTTCAGTTTGGCCCACCAGTTTTGGACTATGTGTGCAATTAACTCATTTTGGATTTAAAAATAAAATAAAAAATAGTCTTGCCGCCATGACTGTCTCTGTATCAAATGTCTAGGCTACACACAAGTCACTGTCTGGGGCACCGTTTGCACGTCAACGTCAAAGATGAGGTGATCACGCTCAACGTCCGAGAGAGAGCAGAGCTCTCGGAAACAAGCTGATCTTCTTAAGACGCGAGGGATTGAAGAGGGGAGAGCGAGACAGAGAGAGAGAGAGAGAGAGAGAGAGAGAGAGAGAGAGAGAGAGAGAGAGACGTAATTTAGTTCCAACTGGTTTCTGGAACATGAATCAGGATTCAGGACAAGACGAGGAACAAAGCACAGACAGGTAAGGCTTTACAGAGAGTTCATGTTCAGTCTATGATTCCTGTACCGACTACAGACCTGAACACAGGCTAGTGTTGGGCTTCAGTCACCACGACAGACGGTGCTCTGATCCCAGGTCAGTTTGGGTTAGAGGTAGAGAAAGGGACGTGGCAGAGGTTTGACACACAGTGGTCTGATCCCAGGTCAGTTTGGGTTAGAGGTAGAGAAAGGGACGTGGCTGTAGAGTTTGACACACAGTGGTCTGATCCCAGGTCAGTTTGGGACTAGAGAAAGGGACGTGGTAGAGGTTTGACACACAGTGGTCTGATCCCAGGTCAGTTTGGGTTAGAGGTAGAGAAAGGGACGTGGCTGTAGAGTTTGACACACAGTGGTCTGATCCCAGGTCAGTTTGGGTTAGAGGTAGAGAAAGGGACGTGGTAGAGGTTTGACACACAGTGGTCTGATCCCAGGTCAGTTTGGGACTAGAGAAAGGGACGTGGTAGAGGTTTGACACACAGTGGTCTGATCCCAGGTCAGTTTGGGTTAGAGGTAGAGAAAGGGACGTGGCAGAGGTTTGACACACAGTGGTCTGATCCCAGGTCAGTTTGGGTTAGAGGTAGAGAAAGGGACATGGTAGAGGTTTGACACACAGTAGTCTGATCCCAGGTCAGTTTGGGTTAGAGGTAGAGAAAGGGACGTGGTAGAGGTTTGACACACAGTGGTCTGATCCCAGGTCAGTTTGGGTTAGAGGTAGAGAAAGGGACATGGTAGAGGTTTGACACACAGTGGTCTGATCCCAGGTCAGTTTTGGTTAGAGGTAGAGAAAGGGACGTGGCAGAGGTTTGACACACAGTGGTCTGATCCCAGGTCAGTTTGGGTTAGAGGTAGAGAAAGGGACGTGGCTGTAGAGGTTTGAGCTTAATGACGGCGGGACATTGTGTGACCTCAGTGTCTGCCACAGCAAAGTCCTGACTGTTAATCTCACTCAGACAGAGAGAGAGAGAGAGAGAGAGAGAGGGAGAGAGACAGAGAGAGAGAGAGAGAGAGAGAGAGAGGGAGAGAGACAGAGAGAGAGAGAGAGAGAGAGAGAGGAGAGAGAGAGAGAGAGAGAGAGAGAGAACAATGTTGCCCTCAGTATAATTAAACAGCACACATGTCATGTGTTAAAGTGATTTGTGGCTTCTGATCGATTGACTGATTGATTGACTATACGTTATGTGTAAACAGCAAAGAGATATCTATTTTAAATGACCAAAAAAATAAACTTGACCTCGAGGTACAGTATGACATCCAGGCTAAAAAGGATAATAAAAAAGTCCATTGTGGTCCTATAAATATATTCAGATCATCAACGGAGCATAGATTATGGCAACCTTTGAAAATTCACTCAAATTCATTTAACTTTGTGTAATCTGACCTAACTGAAATTCATAGGCTGAAGGGAGTTATAGAAAAATAGAAGTAAAGAAACTTTCTCTTTGAGTTATACAAAAATCACACCCATGTGAACTGAGTGGTGCAACTCCGTGTGGGGGTCCCCGGAACTTCCAGACCCACAGGAATGCGCCCAGGGTGCCAGCCCCGTCCAAAACGGTCGAGAAATGACAGAGTTACTACATGTGTGGGGGAATTAGCAGACATATCTCTATCTATCTCTCTCTCTCTCTCTCTCTCTCTGTAATTAGCAGGCAACAGTGCAACACTATCTCTCTCTCTCTGTTTCTAGCACAACAGCGCCACTTTTGCCCCTACTGGTACTCTAAACATAGGGACACGTGGACACGTGCATGGACATAGGGACATTGCTGTTCCTTGGAGTGGTTGCACCACTCAAAAAAAGGTAAACATTTCCCTTTTACTTTCCTTTGCAGGTGATCAGGTGTGGTTACCATGGCGACGCCCTGGCGCCCTGCCTCATCCTCCAGGCACGGCCGGAGCGGAGGCCGCATCACTTCCTCCCTGGAAGGCGGGACGCACCACATCACTTCCTCCTCCCTTGAAGGCGGAACGCAGAGCATCACTTCCTCCCTGGAAGGCGGGACGCACCGCATCACTTCCTCCCTGGAAGGCGGGGTGCAGCGCATCACTTCCTCCCTGGAAGGCGGGACGCACCGCATCACTTCCTCCCTGGAAGGCGGGGTGCAGCGCATCACTTCCTCCTCCCTGGAAGGCGGGATGGAGTGCGAGGAGGGGGAGAGGTTGGACGACGGCGATCGGTCACCCATCTTCTCGCCCATCTTCTCGCTGTCCAAGAGCTCCATGGCCGTGGAGCTGGCGGGCACGCAGCCGCCGCACGTGAAGCGCGACCCGGCGTGGGCGACGGCTCTGGACCTGAGGCGAAGCAGCAGCGACAGCACGCACTGCCAAAACCGCCCTCCACCCAGCCCCGCCCCCTCGCCACCCAGCGCCACACTCCACTCCCAAAACACCCCTCCACCCCGCCCCGCCCCCTCGCCACCCAGCGCCACGCTGCACTCCCAAAACACCCCCTCGCCCAGCACACGGTTTCCCTTCCCGGCCGGGTCCCCCACAACCCCACTGAGGACTGCCAGAAACCCACTGTGGTCCCGCAAAACCCCACACCCACTGTGGTCCCCCACAAACCCACTGTGGTCCCCAAAAACCCCACCCAGGTCCCCCACAACCTCAAACCCCCTGTGGTCACCCAAAACCCCAAACCCACTGTGGTCTCCCACAAACCCACCGTGGTCCCCCAGAACCCCACCCAGGTCCCCCACAACCTCAAACCCCCTGTGGTCCCCCTCAAACCCACCGTGGTCCCCCAGAACCCCACCCAGGTCCCCCACAACCTCAAACCCCCTGTGGTCCCCCTCAAACCCACCGTGGTCCCCCAGAACCCCACCCAGGTCCCCCACAACCTCAAACCCCCTGTGGTCCCCCTCAAACCCACCGTGGTCCCCCAGAACCCCACCCAGGTCCCCCACAACCTCAAACCCCCTGTGGTCACCCAAAACCCCAAACCCACTGTGGTCCCCCACAAACCCACCGTGGTCCCCCAGAACCCCACCCAGGTCCCCCACAACCCCACCGGGGTCTCCCAAAACCCCACCCAGGTCTCCCACAACCCCACTAACCTCAAAGCCCCTGTGGTCACCCAAAACCAGATTTTTACATTTCGTTTTCAGGTCGCCGCCCCCGTTCTTACCCTCGCCCCTGGCGTCACCGGCGCACCGCCGGGCCCGCCACCAGGAGGACGCACGTGAGCCCTCCTCGTGCTGCACACCCCCACCTCCAGAGGGCGACGCCACCTCACCCTGGGCCCTGCCACCCCCTCCCTCACCCTGCCAGACTCCCCCAGCCTCACTCCTGATGATGCTGCTCCCAGCACCACCACCCTCGGACCCAAACACCCCTGGACGTCCACAGCTCCCAAACACCCCTGGACGTCCACAGCTCCCGAGTCCAGGAAGCGACCAAACACACATCCTTCGCTCTCCCCTGCCTTCCGTCAGCCCCACCACCCCCATCTCTCCCTCTGACACCACCCCCATCTCTTCCTCCATTACACTGGAGGAGGGAGGTGCATTTGAGCGGGTTTTACCAGAGTCTCAATGCCTTGCTCAAGGGCTGCAGGACCTGGCTGGAAGACCTGGAAGCACGGTGTCCACGGGTGGCGAGGGTGAGAACGCTGCAGGCGTTCAGAGGTCGACGTCACCCGACCCCTCAGCGGAGAAAGGGGCCTCAGTCTCCCCATACCGCGCTCACATCAGGTCGCCCATGGTCACGTTCCTGAGCGACTCGCGCTTGGACGGCTACTGCCGGGGAAACGCCACCAACCACCAATCGGGGACAGGGGTTCTTCCGAGCCCGAAGGAGTCGTCGCCGGGACCTGGACCTCAGAGGAGTCTTTTGGCGGCGAGACACGAGTGGGGCGGGATGTCGGAGGGAGGGAAGATGACGTCGCAGCCGCAGCTGGCAGACGGGGCTGCGCAGACGGACTACACGGCGGGCGCCTGGTGCATCGCCGGTTCCTTCTACTCCGAGGCCAGCCTGGGATCACCGCCCGGATCCAGGCTGAGCCTTCACTGCCCCGTGCTAGACTCCACCTACAACCTGGTGTCTCCGTCCTCCAGCATGTTCCCCGTCAACGGCCAGGACCAGGAGGACGAGGACGATGGGAGCGAGGAGTCGCTATGGGAGGTCAGCTCTCCCCGGGTCAGGGGGAGGAGGAGGTCCTGCCTGAGGGGAGAGGAGCGGAGCAGGAGGGGCAGCATGAAGCAGGTTAGTTAGTGAGTTATTTAGTTAAACAGTTAGATGTTAGCCCATCAACTTAAACGGGAAGCAGCCAAGAATTACATTTCTGAAATAAACACCGGTCCAGACTCCACATCCTGCAACCCAAAGACTATAAATGACCAGTTCAAACTATTCTACTCTAACTTATACTGTTCTGAATCAGAGGTTGACTCAACTTAGATAATTAGAAAAAACTCCCTCGACAGGCCTATTTCGGTGTCTGACATAATTGAGGCAATCAATACAATGCAAAGCGGGAAGGCTCCTGGAGCAGATGGTCTCCCAACTGACTTTTACAAAACATTTGGTGTTAAACTAGCCCCGGCTAAAGTCAATGTATGAGGAAGCATTTGAAGAAGGCTAAAAATGACCTCGCTCTCTCTCCGAGGCTACCATTTTGGTTATACTGAAAAAGGACAAGAACCCCCTGGACTGTGGGTCCTATAGACCAATCAGCCTTCTTTGTTCAGATTATAAAATAGTCACAAAAATATTAGCGCACCGGCTGGAAAAAATAATACCCACTATCATCGATCAGGACCAAACAGGTTTTATAGTGGGGCGCCAATCCTTCTTTAACTTGAGGCGACTATTGAACATCATGTATGCACCCAACCCAGACCTGGAACCGGAAGTTATTGCCGAAAAAGCGTTTGACACAATTGAATGGAGACACTTTTAGCCTTGGAAAGGTTCGGGTTTGGACAAACCTTCCTTAAATGGATTAAAATTATTTATACAGATCCGATGGCCTCTGTACGTACAGATGGCATTACCTCTGATTACTTTCCCCTCCATAGGGAAAACCGGCAGGGATGCTGTTTGTCCCCATACTTGTTTGATCTTGTGGTTGAAATTCTAGCTATAGCTGTCAGAGCCCACCAGGGAATTAACAGGCTTGGAACTAACCACAAAATCTGGCTCTATGCGGACGATGTGCTTCTGCCTAACCTTCTGGACCTCTTAGAGAGGTTCGGTAAATTATCCGGCTATAAACTAAACCTCTCCAAAAGCCTACTATTCCCAGTCAATAACCTAGCAAAACTTGATAGCTATAACCAGTTTCCATTTAAATTAGAACGTGAATCCTTTAGGCATAAAGGTTACTAGCTCATTCAAAGCACTTTACAGCCAGAACTTCAAACCCCTTCTGGATACCACAAAGAGCGACTTGGAACGCTGGTCAAAACTCCCATTCTCTCTAGCAGGCCGTATAAATTCAATAAAAATGTATATACTACCCAGATTCTCATATTTATTCCAAATGATCCCCATGTATCTTCCAAAATCATTCTTTATCCAGCTTGATCGTATAATATCCACCTTCATCTGGAATAAATCCTCTTCTCGGATAAAAAAAAAGCCAGCCTTGAAAGATCCAAGGCAGAGGGTGGATTAGGCCTTCCTAATTTCATGTTTTATGAACACCTTTCATACAAAAACAGAGGACCACTCTGGTCAAACATGGAACTGAAATCTAGTCTTCCTGCATAGATGCTCTACATCCATCCCTTGTCTCGTATGTTTTAGGTGCAGTGGGACGAGGACGGGATGACGTGGGACGTGTACGGAGCCGGCCTGGACCCCGGGGAGCTGAGCACGGCCATCCAGAGACACCTGGACCTCCAGAACAGCAAGGACACCCACAGCCCCGGGGAGCTGAGACACCTGGACCTCCAGAACAGCAAGGACACCCACAGCCCCATGGAGCTGAGACACCTGGACCTCCAGAACAGCAAGGACACGGACACCCACAGCCCCGTGGAGCTGAGACACCTGGACATCCAGAACAGCAAGGACACGGACACCCACAGCCCCGTGGAGCTGAGACACCTGGACATCCAGAACAGCAAGGACACGGACACCCACAGCCCCATGGAGCTGAGACACCTGGACATCCAGAACAGCAAGGACACGGACACCCACAGCCCCATGGAGCTGAGACACCTGGACCTCCAGAACAGCAAGGACAACCACAGCCCCGGGGAGCAGAGGAGGAAGAAGAAGGCCCACAGGAAGCCCGGCGTGGTCAAGCAGATCGTCGCCAAGGTGGCCAGAATCCCGGCGGTGATGGTCGACGCTGGAACCTCCACGGTGGAGGAAGCTACCGCGGGGAAGACGGAGCGCGAGACGGAGGGACGGCCACAGGGGGAGAAGGAGGGACAGCCACAGGGGGAGAAGGAGGAGGGAAAGGCAGAGAGGCAGCCCGTGAGAGAGGGAGGTAAAGGGGCCGAAGGAGGAGCAGGAAGAGAGACGTGTGGACGCCACGATGGCGAGGGGGACGCGGCAGACTCGGCAGGGAAAGAACGCGGCGGCGAAGGAGAGAACCAGGAAGCGTACGGACTCGACGAGGGGGTCGTTGAGACGCAGCGGAAGACGTCTTTCCGCCGCGGGAGCGGACGCAGCGGCAGGACGAAGAGCGTCATGAAGTCGTTAACGAAACCCGGGTGGTGTGGGATGTCCCGAAAACAACACGACTGAACCTAGATAGAAGGCCCTGCATGGGTGCTGTGGGACCCTAGAAGGCCCTGTATGGGTGCTGTGGGACCCTAGAAGGCCCTGTATGGGTGCTGTGGGACCCTAGAAGGCCCTGTATGGGTGCTGTGGGACCCTATAAGCCCCTGTATGGGTGGTGGGATCTACAGGTGATCCGATCAGGTTGTTTGGGACCCGATCACCGATTGTTTTTAAAAAAAAATATATATTTCCATCCCTTTTTTTTGACTAAATGTTTGACTGTAAATCATCATTAGGCAGATTTTCTTTTTTTTAAATATTTAGATTTGTATTATCATGAGAACGACGGTTTCCATTTTCACACTGGTGGACGGGTTTCTGAACTGCCCCACAGCCCTCCTATGAGACACAGACAGGTTTCTGAACTGCCCACAGCCCTCCTATGAGACACAGACAGGTTTCTGAACTGCCCCACAGCCCTCCTATGAGACACAGACAGGTATCTGAACTGCCCACAGCCCTCCTATGAGACACAGACTGGTTTCTGAACTGCCCACAGGCCTCATATGAGACACAGACAGGTTTCTGAACTGCCCACAGCCCTCCTATGAGACACAGACAGCTTTCAGAACTGCCCACAGCCCTCCTATGAGACACAGACTGGTTTCTGACACAGCCCTCCTATGAGACACAGACAGGTTTCTGAACTGCCCACAGCCCTCCTATGAGACAGACAGGTTCCTGAACTGCCCACAGCCCTCCTATGAGACACAGACAGGTTTCTGAACTACCCACAGCCCTCCTATGAGACACAGACTGGTTTCTGAACTGCCCACTGCCCTCCTATGAGACACAGACAGGTTTCTGAACTGCCCACAGCCGAGACACAGACAGGTTTCTGAACTGCCCACAGCCCTCCTACGAGACACAGACTGGTTTCTGAACTGCCCACTGCCCTCCTATGAGACAGACAGGTTTCTGAACTGCCCACAGCCCTCCTATGAGACACAGACAGGTTTCTGAACTGCCCACAGCCCTCCTATGAGACACAGACAGGTTTCTGAACTGCCCACAGCCCTCCTATGAGACAGACAGGTTTCTGAACTGCCCACAGCCCTCCTATGAGACACAGACAGGTTTATGAACCTTGAAAATCCTGAATATATCCTAATCTTTCTGCATCTCTCTGAAGCAGTTCCTCATCTTGTTACGTGTGCAAGCAGAGCGCGCAAGTGTTGTGGTCGTGCTGGTACGAATGCACGTGTATGCTTGGTAGGTATTGATGGTGACGTAAAAAATGGTCACATAAAAGATGGTCACATAAAAAAGACCACAGTATAGTACTTTCAACTTTCAACTTACATACATGTATACATACATACGTTACCTGTTACCCAACCAATATTGAAACATATCGTAGTCACCATTGACAGCCAGTTATATAACCCGACTTTAGTATTTGATTTCAATGTTTTACAGAGAGGCTGAGATTTGAAAGTTCGTAGCGGTCGACAGTACTTGCATGCTCTGCTTGCGCACTAGTAGGCCATTTATGGCCTACTAGTGTGCAAGTAGGCACTCGACAGAGTGCAGTTCTTGTTACCACTGTCATTAGGCCTGTAACGGGCATGTCATTGTAACATTATGAAAAAGGCTTTAATTGTTCGACATTCCGTCCGTTTACATTCTCTCCAAAAAGTGTAAAGTGAACCAGTGAATTATTGAGTCAATGTGGACTCGACTTCATTGCGTGGTCAACTGGTCATAGTCGATGGACTGAACAAACATGCTATGGTTCTTTGGTCATAGTTAATGGACTGAACAAACATGCTATGGTTCTTTGGTCATAGTCGATGGACTGAACAAACATGCTATGGTTCTTTGGTCATAGTTAATGGACTGAACAAACATGCTATGGTTCTTTGGTCATAGTCGATGGACTGAACAAACATGCTATGGTTCTTCAACATGTGTTTCTTTTTCATGTTAAACACATGCTCAAATCACCAGCGGTCAAGTTCAGGTCGGATCAAGAGTTCGTTTTTTTACGCTGTAAAACCAAAACATATTGTTGTGGTCCGTCCGTTCGTGTACTTTACACAATGGGGACACCGTTTACAAAGGAACACGCAATGTAACAACACGCAGTTCAAAGCATTTTGTTTTAAGATGAATAAACCATTGTCATTTCATTCACGTGCTTATTTGCTCCAAAAACAGGACACATCAGGCAACCCGCTCTCACTCACAGACCCCGCTCCCCGCTCCGTTCCCCTCTCTCTCTCTCTGCCCCTCTCTCTCTGTCTCTCTCTGCCTCTCTCTCCCAATTCAATTCAAATTCCAAGGAGCTTTATTGGCATGAGAGAACGTACGTTTTACATTGCCAAAGCAAAAGTGGAACAAGATAAAACAATGTATGTACACATCAATATTGAATATAAATAGGAATAAAATAAAAGGCATAAACACAGCTGTGTTACATTCACACTTTGCGTAATACCTATATCGTGAAACTATAAAAAGATTGTGCATTTTCATCATTTATACATCCATACAGGAGACGTTAGCATTATGCTCTCTCTCTCTCTCTCTGGACCAACAGAGAGCGTAAAGTCGAGTAAGGTGTAAACTTGTTGAACCAGGGAGTGAGGGAGGGAGGGAGGGAGGGAGTGAGGGAGGGAGGGAGGTGGTATGATGGTATGATGCATTCAGCCAGCCCAGAGGTACAGATGAGCGGGCACATTCTCTCTCATTCACTGGCCTAACTAGCTGCTTCCACTGAACTCACTTATTGTTGTCATATTTCACTGTTTAGGGACAACAAACAACATGGAGGCGTGCGTGTGTGTCTCTGTGTGTGTGTGTGTGTCCCATCAATGGAAGTACAAAACGTAAGAAAGGGTTTGTCCTAAAGAGTCCACGACTTTTGTCCACTACTTTTGTCGACTAATAGTCATAGGAATTTATCCACTAATCTGGTTGATTTAAACAACGAGTGTGTTTGCTGTGTAAAGATCAGCCTTATAAGGGTTGGTGAGGTGGAAAACATAAGGTTCTCATGTTGATTTCAAATTAATGGACTCCGGCTGTTGGAAATGATACACAAAAACACTAATTATTGGTCGACTGAGACCAAACTGACCGATTAATCAATGAATAGACCATGAGGGGACAGCTATACGTTCACTCCAGGATGGGCAAAGTAACACTGAGTACAGGTCCTGACGTCACTCGCTGATCCCCTGGCTCGCAGAGGTCCTGACGTCACTCGCTGATCCCCTGGCTCGCAGAGGTCCTGACGTCACTCGCTGATCCCCTGGTCCTGACGTCACTCGCTGATCCCCTGTGGCTCGCAGAGGGTTTTCTCTATATGTAGAATAACTTGGGCTCATCTTAAAGTTGTTTACGATAGTCAGTCACTCATATTTGATGCAGTCTGTTTCTAGCGAAAATGGAACTAATTCTGCAGCAGCCGCAGTAATATAACAGTAATATAACAGTAATATAACAGTAATATAACAGTAATATAACATTATCATATTTCTGTCCGTCAGTGGATTCTTCATATCCATACGAGTCAAACCACGTCGGGGATCATGTGTTTATTCTTTTAAACACGGTTCTTATTTGACGCAATATTTTTAAAAAAAAGAGTCTATGGGAATTCAGAATGGGAGGAATACAAGCCTGGTAGGATGTGTAAATTACAACAGACTTCAGTGCTCTACGGCTACGCCACTACACTCAGTTAAGTGCGTGCGTGCGTGCGTGCGTGCGTGTGTGCGTGCGTGCGTGCGTGCGTGCGTGTGTGCGTGCGTGCACATGTCCATTTGCAGTGATCATGTATGTACTGTGTCTGTTCTATATGTACATGTGTGAAAGTGCTGATGAAACCTCCAGAAGCCACTCTCTCTCTCTGTGTCTCTCTATGTCTCTCTCTCTCTATCTCTCTCCCTCGCTGTAACACTGGTAACTCCACCAAACCCACCAGGAGAACAATCCAGCTCTGGGCCTTTGTTGTGACACAACCCCGTGGCGGGGGTGTTGTTGTCGTTCTTTGTGTGTGCGTTTGTGAGGCTTGCCCGGTATAAATAGCGAGCGGCGGCGTGCGGCTCGGTTATTCCGTGGAAGACGATGTCACCTCCCGGTCGCCCACCGCTCGTCCCGCGGGGACCGCTGCTGCTCCTGCTGCTGGCCGTAGCGGCCTCCCAGCCTGCCGCCTCATACACCCTGACCCCTGGCCTCAAGCCCCAACACAAGGTCCTACACCTGGGTGAGTAACACCGCATACACCCCCTGACCCCTCAAGCCCCAACACAAGGTTTTTTTTTAGACAGGAAATGGGGAGAGAGATGGGGGGCTAAGGCCGTCGGGATCGGGAGTCGAACCCGCAGCACAGTCAGGCTGGTTCAGCAGCCTAGGTGATCAGACGGTTGAGCTAACAGACCTATCTTTAATATATATATGTATATGTGTGTTCTCTCCATATAGACTGGCCCAAGGACTGTTTAACATATATCTGTATATGTATGTTCTCTCCATAGACTGGCCCAAGGACTGTGGCAGACCTATCTTTAACATGTGTTCTCTCCATAGACTGGCCCAAGGACTGTTTAACATATATCTTTAACATGTGTTCTCTCCATAGACTGGCCCAAGGACTGTTTAACATATATCTGTATATGTATGTTCTCTCCATAGACTGGCCCAAGGACTGTGGCAGACCTATCTTTAACATGTGTTCTCTCCATAGACTGGCCCAAGGACTGTTTAACATATATCTTTAACATGTGTTCTCTCCATAGACTGGCCCAAGGACTGTGGCAGACCTATCTTTAACATGTGTTCTCTCCATAGACTGGCCCAAGGACTGTTTAACATATATCTTTAACATGTGTTCTCTCCATAGACTGGCCCAAGGACTGTTTAACATATATCTTTAACATGTGTTCTCTCCATAGACTGGCCCAAGGACTGTGGCAGACCCCACTTTAAGCCCAGCATGGTTGAGAGGATCGTCTCTGGAAATGAAGCCAGGCCTCACTCCTGGCCGTGGCAGGTCTCTCTACAGGTACAGTAACAGTACTGGAGAAGATGTGTTATATTAACGGCAGAGTAAACACACAGTGAAGCGCTGGAATCATGAGATTCTCAGAAGATGTGATATCAACTTAAATCTACAGTGTTTAGTCCCAAGGTGTATTGTTGACCAGCAGGCTGCGCTGTTGCTCTCCCCTCAGGTTCGTCCCAGAGGCAGTAAACACTACATTCACGTGTGTGGAGGAACTCTGATCCACAAGAACTGGGTCCTCACTGCTGCTCACTGCTTCCAGAAGTAAGACCATTTAGTAGCGCACACAGTCGTCACTGCTGCTCACTGCTTCTAGAAGTAAGACCATTTAGTAGCACACACAGTCCTCACTGCTGCTCACTGCTTCCAGAAGTAAGACCATTTAGTAACGCACACAGTCCTCACTGCTGCTCACTGCTTCCAGAAGTAAGACCATTTAGTAGCGCACACAGTCCTCACTGCTGCTCACTGCTTCCAGAAGTAAGACCATTTAGTAGCGCACACAGTCCTCACTGCTGCTCACTGCTTCCAGAAGTAACCATTGACATTTTAGGATGTTCATTTAATAAATATAAAGCTATAAAGTTACACTGAGTAGCGCAAAAGTCCCTGGCACGAATTTATTTTAAAAATAAAAAAAGGTAAATGGCGCATTGCGCCTTTACCGTCGCTAGGCATACGAACAAGAGGCACAGACGCGTAGCGCAAAACGCAGAAAAGGACAACAAAATGTGCCAGAAAGTGCCAAGCGAATCCTCCTAAGAATTTTCTCTGCCGCTTAATAACGAGCTCCCGTGTGTGCGTCCTCGAGTTGCATGCGTGCTGCTGCTGCGGAGCCCCTTAGCGGCAACATTATGGACAAATCAAAGTTATCAAACGGCGAAAGTAGCCGATCTGCATGAGGAAACGCAGCGCTGTCGTCTTACTTAAGTGAAAACTGAGTACCTTTCTCTCCACGTCTCAGGGGTAAAGCGGAGGACGCAGGCAGCTGGAGGATCGTGGTGGGGAAACATCAGCTGAAGCGCTCCGAGACGGCCGAGCGGACGTTCCCCGTGAAGCGCATCTACCGCCACGAGCACTTCCGCTACCCCACGCACAGCGAGCTGGACTACGACATCGCCCTGGTCAAGGCCGCCACGGACATCGTGCCCACCAACCACATCCGCTACGCCTGCCTGCCGCGCAAGCAGACCAGCCTCAAGCCGGGACACTACTGTTGGGTCACTGGCTGGGGCGATACCAGGGGTGAGTTAGTACTGCTGGGTCACTGGCTGGGGCGATACCAGGGGTGAGTTAGTACTGCTGGGTCACTGGCTGGGGCGATACCAGGGGTGAGTTAGTACTGCTGGGTCACTGGCTGGTGCGATACCAGGGGTGAGTTAGTACTGTTGGGTCACTGGCTGGGGCGATACCAGGGGTGAGTTAGTACTGCTGGGTCACTGGCTGGGGCGGAGAACGTGTCCCTGGCTGAGACTGAACAGAATAATGTGTATATATTGTTGTCCAGGTGGGAAGGAGAACGTGTCCCTGGCCGAGGCTCTTAACAGAATAATGTGTATTGTTGTCTAGGTGGGAAGGAGAACGTGTCCCTGGCCGAGGCTCTGAACAGAATAATGTGTATATATTGTTGTCCAGGTGGGAAGGAGAACGTGTCCCTGGCCGAGGCTCTGAACAGAATAATGTGTATATATTGTTGTCCAGGTGGGAAGGAGAACGTGTCCCTGGCCGAGGCTCTGAACAGAATAATGTGTATATATTGTTGTCCAGGTGGGAAGGAGAACGTGTCCCTGGCTGAGGCTCTGAACAGAATAATTTGTATATATTGTTGTCCAGGTGGGAAGGAGAACGTGTCCCTGGCCGAGGCTCTGAACAGAATAATGTGTATATATTGTTGTCCAGGTGGGAAGGAGAACGTGTCCCTGGCCGAGGCTCTGAACAGAATAATGTGTATATATTGTTGTCCAGGTGGGAAGGAGAACGTGTCCCTGGCCGAGGCTCTGAACCAGGCCCGTCTGCCCATCATCGACTACAAGACGTGTAAGCAGAAGAAGTTCTGGGGCGACCGCGTCCGAGACTCCATGATCTGTGCCGGCTTCAGAGACACCTCTGGCCCACCGGCCGCCTGCCAGGTAACTGTTAATAACTACTATTAGAAACAGAAGATGTGGGGGGCACGGTGGCACAGTCGGTAGTGCTGCAGCCTCACAGTGATGTGGGGGGCACGGTGGCACAGTCGGTAGTGCTGCAGCCTCACAGTGATGTGGGGGGCATGGTGGCACAGTCGGTAGTGCTGCAGCCTCACAGTGATGTGGGGGGCACGGTGGCACAGTCGGTAGTGCTGCCGCCTCACAGTGATGTGGGGGGCACGGTGGCACAGTCGGTAGTGCTGCAGCCTCACAGTGATGTGGGGGGCACGGTGGCACAGTCGGTAGTGCTGCAGCCTCAGTGATGTGGGGGGCACGGTGGCACAGTCCGTAGTGCTGCAGCCTCAGTGATGTGGGGGGCACGGTGGCACAGTCGGTAGTGCTGCAGCCTCACAGTGATGTGGGGGGCACGGTGGCACAGTCGGTAGTGCTGCAGCCTCACAGTGATGTGGGGGGCACGGTGGCACAGTCGGTAGTGCTGCCGCCTCACAGTGATGTGGGGGGCACGGTGGCACAGTCCGTAGTGCTGCCGCCTCACAGTGATGTGGGGGGCACGGTGGCACAGTCCGTAGTGCTGCAGCCTCACAGTGATGTGGGGGGCACGGTGGCACAGTCGGTAGTGCTGCAGCCTCACAGTGATGTGGGGGGCACGGTGGCACAGTCGGTAGTGCTGCCGCCTCACAGTGATGTGGGGGGCACGGTGGCACAGTCCGTAGTGCTGCAGCCTCACAGTGATGTGGGGGGCACGGTGGCACAGTCGGTAGTGCTGCAGCCTCACAGTGATGTGGGGGGCACGGTGGCACAGTCGGTAGTGCTGCAGCCTCACAGTGATGTGGGGGGCACGGTGGCACAGTCCGTAGTGCTGCAGCCTCACAGTGATGTGGGGGGCACGGTGGCACAGTCGGTAGTGCTGCAGCCTCACAGTGATGTGGGGGGCACGGTGGCACAGTCGGTAGTGCTGCCGCCTCACAGTGATGTGGGGGGCACGGTGGCACAGTCGGTAGTGCTGCCACCTCAGTGATGTGGGGGGCACGGTGGCACAGTCGGTAGTGCTGCAGCCTCACAGTGATGTGGGGGGCACGGTGGCACAGTCCGTAGTGCTGCAGCCTCAGTGATGTGGGGGGCACGGTGGCACAGTCGGTAGTGCTGCCGCCTCACAGCTACACTGTATATAACTTAAGGTCCTGGATTCGATTCCCGCTGGGAATGCTGTGGGCGTGTTCTCTCCTCCCAAAACAAAACAGCAGATCTACAATCCCCACAACACGTTGCAGTGTGAGGGTACAAACTATTGGTCCGACTGCCATTAGACCGACACCCTACCCCAAAACCCTAACGGTCCGACTGCCATTAGACCGACACCCTACCCCAAAACCCTAACGGTCCGACTGCCATTAGACCGACACCCTACCCAAAACCCTAACGGTCCGACTGCCATTAGACCGACACCCTACCCAAAACCCTAACGGTCCGACTGCCATTAGACCGACACCCTACCCAAAACCCTAACGGTCCGACTGCCATTAGACCGACACCCTACCCAAAACCCTAACGGTCCGACTGCCATTAGACCGACACCCTACCCAAAACCCTAACGGTCCGACTGCCATTAGACCGACACCCTACCCAAAACCCTAACATAACCCTAACCGCAAGCACGGCGCAACACATGTCGGACCAAATGCATGTCAGGAGGGACGAGTGATGTCGGACCTTTGGTGCGTGGGATCTGCGTGTGCATCCCGTGGGATCTGTGTGTGCATCCCTTTGGTGCGTGGGATCTGCGTGTGCATCCCGCAGTGTGACACGTTGTGTGACTGAGAGATTTGGTGTAGAGGGAGAAAGAAAGGAGGGAACCAAGTACAGAGCCTTGGGGGACTACAGTATGAATGGGCTAGGGTTAGACTGAGTATTTATATAATAGTAAAATACCCGTAACACATTGTACTAAATAGTACACAAGTGAAATTCTGTTATGGATAGATGAGTGAATTAAATCTAAGAGTTATGGACAGATGAGTGAATGAATTATAAGTGTTATAAATAGAGGAGTGAATGAAGTACATTATTTTTTTTTTGCATGGTGTACATTCCCCTCACCTCCTCCATGTTCTCTCCAGGGTGATTGGGGTTAGGGTTAGGGTGGTGTTGCATGGTGTACATTCCCCTCACCTCCTCCATGTTCTCTCCAGGGTGATTGGGGTTAGGGTTAGGGTGGTGTTGCATGGTGTACATTCCCCTCACCTCCTCCATGTTCTCTCCAGGGTGATTGGGGTTAGGGTTAGGGTGGTGTTGCATGGTGTACATTCCCCTCACCTCCTCCATGTTCTCTCCAGGGTGATTGGGGTTAGGGTTAGGGTGGTGTTGCATGGTGTACATTCCCCTCACCTCCTCTTCCATGTTCTCTCCAGGGTGATTCGGGAGGTCCTCTGCTGTGCCAGCAGGACCAGGACCGCTGGGAGGTCCACGGGGTGGTGAGCTTCGGGCCCATCGGCTGCACGGTGGAGAACAAGCCCAGCGTGTTCACCCGCACCGGAACCTACATCCCCTGGATCGAGGCCACTCGCATCAGAGACTTCTTCCTGCACTGAGCGTCAGGGCAAACTACGCCACCCTGTGGCCAGCATGAGAACTCTCTCTCGCTCTGTTCCAGTTGATGGATTCCTCATTATTAGCAGTGGTGGAAAACAAAAGTGCTCCTATTGTATTACTTTAGTAAAAAGTAGCAGCAATACCACAATATATACAAATACTCTGTTACAAGTACAAGGCCTGTATTCAAAGATATAACCAATACTTTTGTTAAAGTACTAAAGTATTGGCAGGAAAACATCTACCAACATCTTTTGAAAGTAGAGCAGCTCTAAAAGCAACGCCAAGCTTGTAGATTGGGCTATTTTTTGTTTAGCCAAAGTATAAAATAGGGTTAAGGTACATTTTGTAATAATTAATAATACAACGCTACAAAGTAACTTATAGTAACTACAGCTGTCAAAGAATCGTAATGGAGTAATACATGTTTTTTAAAAGCACAGCGTACTTTCGCCTTTTGAGATGTAGTGGCGTAGAAGCATATAAATGATAAAAGTATCACAAATGGAAATACTAAAGTAAAAGCAACTCAACATTAAATAAAAGTACTTCCACCACTGCTTGCTGAGTAGCATTTAGCTAGCTGTAGCGTTTAGCTAGCTGTTTGGAGACAGATAGATGACGTGGTGAATGTCCCTCCTTTTCCATTACACTTTGTACATTTAGGGCTCCATTTTCATCCACGCTAAACCCCTTATCCCTAAACTATTTGCCTTTTTTTTAGTTTTTTACCATTTTGAAAAACATTTTTGAATAGCTCAACTAGCCAATCTACATTGACACGTTGTGAGCTTGTAGACTGGCCATTTTAACTATTCGAAAATGTTTTGCAAAATGGTAAAAAAAAAAAAAAAAAGGCAAAGAAGTTCAGGGATAAGAGGTTTAGAAGTTTAGGGATAAGGAGTTTAGTGGTGACAAAAATGGAGCCAACAGGCTCTTCCATGACACTTTCAACAGGCTTTAATACAGCATTATCAGTCACATTATCTGTAAATACGTCTCTGATGTGCAATAGACTGTAAGTTATTGTGTTGTTAAATTGTTTAGAATAGATTATGTGGTATATATAATATATAGCGTGTACTAATACTACTAGGGCTGGGCCATAATTATGACTCCACTATCACAATGTTTTACACTTTTAGCTCAATGTCTGAACTCTTTTATTTTAATTAGCAGATCAATTCTGTCACGTTTTTCTTTCTTTTTTTTCTGCGCCACCATTATGCAACAAAGAATATAATGTAAGGCTAATTGGTTAATCAGTAGTTGATTATAAAATAAAATCATACTTTTTCATTTTTTTCCCCAGGATAAAACCTGCTTCTTAATTATTGGATAAACCCTACATAAATATAATTAAGTGGGTTTTTATTTCCCAGCCCTATGTACCTCTACGGCGGTCCCACACAGTAACACACTACACTACAGTCAAATCCTGAGTACACAACGCATTGTGACAAAATGCCATTTAGAATCCTTGGTGCTATACAGCATCAACTATGATTGTGAGCAAAGAACTGCATTTTTTATTTTCATCGTAACTCGGGGTGTGCAAAATGGACCCAAATAGGTCCATTTGGTTCCATTCATACGCTCTTTGAGTTGCATCAACTCTGAGGATTTGACTGTGTTGTGGTCGACGTGGATCGTCGTCCTTCTCGAACACACTTTTTTCAGACTGACTGATCTACCCGTCTACATTCTGTGCAATAAAACCTTTAAAGCAAAACTCACAGTTACGTTTTTCCCATGGTTTTATTTTATATTTTATTATGTATATTAGTATTATGTCTACTAATAATAGAGCACCAAAGTCTGACGTCATTTAGGCATCCTGCCTGCCTGGGTCACGTTTCTTTTTCTCATCCTCCATTCTGAATTCCCTTAGACGTGTTTGATATCCTGGAACTTTGTCAACCGACGGCGAGAAAACACTAACGTTACCGCCGTCGAATTAATACAATTCCCGCCAGAAACAGACTATCAAATATGAGGACTCACTATTGTAAACGATACAGAGCCACCTCTGATACAGAGCCACCTCCGATACAGAGCCACCTCCGATACAGAGCCACCTCCGATACAGAGCCACCTCCCTGACAACGATACAGAGCCACCTCCCTGACAACGATACAGAGCCACCTCCCTGACAACGATACAGAGCCACCTCCCTGACAAGTCACAATATGAGGACTCACTATTGTAAACGATACAGAGCCACCTCCCTGACAACGATACAGAGCCACCTCCCTGACAACGATACAGAGCCACCTCCCTGACAACCCTAACGATACAGAGCCACCTCCCTGACAACCCTAACGATACAGAGCCACCTCCCTGACAACGATACAGAGCCACCTCCCTGACAACGATACAGAGCCACCTCCCTGACAACGATACAGAGCCACCTCCCTGACAACGATACAGAGCCACCTCCCTGACAACGATACAGAGCCACCTCCCTGACAACGATACAGAGCCACCTCCCTGACAACCCTAACCCTAACGATACAGAGCCACCTCCCTGACAACGATACAGAGCCACCTCCCTGACAAGTCACAATATGAGGACTCACTATTGTAAACGATACAGAGCCACCTCCCTGACAAGTCACAATATGAGGACTCACTATTGTAAACGATACAGAGCCACCTCCCTGACAAGTCACAATATGAGGACTCACTATTGTAAACGATACAGAGCCACCTCCCTGACAAGTCACAATATGAGGACTCACTATTGTAAACGATACAGAGCCACCTCCCTGACAAGTCACAATATGAGGACTCACTATTGTAAACGATACAGAGCCACCTCCCTGACAAGTCACAATATGAGGACTCACTATTGTAAACGATACAGAGCCACCTCCCTGACAAGTCACAATATGAGGACTCACTATTGTAAACGATACAGAGCCACCTCCCTGACAAGTCACAATATGAGGACTCACTATTGTAAACGATACAGAGCCACCTCCCTGACAAGTCACAATATGAGGACTCACTATTGTAAACGATACAGAGCCACCTCCCTGACAAGTCACAATATGAGGACTCACTATTGTAAACGATACAGAGCCACCTCCCTGACAAGTCACAATATGAGGACTCACTATTGTAAACGATACAGAGCCACCTCCCTGACAACGATACAGAGCCACCTCCCTGACAACGATACAGAGCCACCTCCCTGACAACGATACAGAGCCACCTCCCTGACAACGATACAGAGCCACCTCCCTGACAAGTCACAATATCGCTTTGTTTGTTTATTTATTTTTGGACCACAATTCTCACATGAGACGGTTCTAAGATGAGCCAACGTTATTCTCCATAGAGAAAGGACTTCCGTGACCCGCCGGGGGGGGGATGAGCAAGTGACGTCAGGACTTCGGTACTCTACAACAAAGGGTCCAGCGTTTTCACAGAACACAACGCGCACTTCCAGTACAGTTCAAGAAGACTCACACACAGGAAAATAAACCAGCACTCGCTGTGAATACAGTCGCAATAAATACAAAATGATTAGAACAGAGCTTGAATGTTAAGGCCGTTTGCCATTGTGGGCGTCGCGGCCCGAGACCCAGGAGGATTCTGCTACGGGACAGGAGGATTTGGAGGGGGGGGCGAACACAGACCAATGTACGCGTCTCAACATTTTGGTGTTCAGCGAAGTAAGAACTTCTCTGAAGTGATTTCGATAACGAAACAAAACAAACAAACAAACAAACAAAAAGATCCACTACTTCGATAAACTCTTTTGTAGGTCGGTCCTCATATGAGATCGACAACGAAGGGAGAAGAAATTCCAAGTTGAATTTTTTAGTCCATTTCTTTCACAATTCTTTCAGTTTTCAGTCATTTCCCCTGCTTCCCAGAAAGCTCCTAACCTTAACACCAGGGACCCACCCGGTGGTGAATGGGGGAATGGAGGGGGAGGGGAGGGTTGGGTGACAGGACCAGCTCCATGTCCAGTGCACAGCGTTTGACCAGTCCGTGCCGTCGCCGCGCTGTGGTTAAAAGCCGTGCACTCTCTCTCTCTCTCACTCTGATGGCGGGCAGGGGGAGGACAAGGAGGGAGCTCTGTCCGTATTTTGGCCCTGTGTCTGTGTCCGATGCGTGGGGGGAGTTCAGTACAGCCTGGAGGACGGGCTGGAGCCTCCGATGTGTTCCCAGTTGTTGTAGAGGGCGTAGGCGCCGGACATGGCCAAGCCCACCAGACCTCCGCGCGCTACGCCTCGAAGACCACCTGAAACACAACACAACACGACAATAAACAACCATACACCTGTGAGAAACATCGCTACCAGGCCCCCGCACGCTACGCCTCGAAAACCACGCGAGGACAGAGACACAACGACAACCATTCCAGCAGGGGGCAGTATAACCTACTTGTAGATTTGAACAGCATCCCAGTGAGCGTTCCAGCAGCCACGGTGTTAATGTCGTCCTCCGCTCCTCTGGCCTTCTCTATCGCCACCCCAAAGATGCTGTACAGCAACGCTGGAACAGGAAGTGACATCATCACATATGCTGCACACAGTTGAGGCCTATTCAGGCGCGTATATCTATTCTACGTCTGAGCATCGACATGGTAACGCCCCCCTGCCTCTGATTGGCCTACCATAGACATGGTAACGCCCCCCTGCCTCTGATTGGCCTACCGACACTGAGCATAGACATGGTAACGCCCCCCTGCCTCTGATTGGCCTACCGACACTGCCCGTCCTGCCTGTCCTCCGAGATGCAAGGGTTCTCCGTGGTGGGAAATAATACAAGTACAAGAGAATGGCAACACGCGACAGTAAATTGTAACTTTATTTTTTTGTAGAAGAGGCAAACTAATATTGTTTGTGCCATTTGCTTTGATTGAACACCTATGTACTATCAGGCCCGGTTCTTCCTACAGGCCGACGAAGCGGCGGCTTCGAGCGCCATGGGGGAGGGGCGCCACAAAAAAAAAACTTTAACTATTTATTTATTTTTTTACTCTGTCCCAACTCTGTCTGCCCAGTGTCCCCCCAGTGCCCCCCCAGTGCCTCCCCAGTGCCTCCCCAGTACCTCCCCAGTGTCTCCCCAGTGCCAGTATCCCGCCAGTGCCTCCACAGAGCCTCCCCAGTGTCCCCACAGTGCCTCCCCAGTGTCTCCTCAATTTTTGGGACAGAGTAAAAAAAAAAAAAAAAACTTTTTTTATTTTTTGAGGGGGGGGGGGGGGGGGGGGGGTACTATGATTTGATGGACGTTACCATGTCTATGCTCGGACGTAGAAACGATATACGCTATTCAGGCGGGGGAGCGACTGACGTGCCTCGTGATTCATTTTCAACGAGGTGTGGCATAATCAAATATACAGTGAGTACAGTAACACTGCACTGGACCAGTGTGTTCAGAAACAAGCTAGGTTTAAGCAGCTGTTGGCATGTTCTCTTTTTTTATAATCATTTAAAGTCATATTGTACAACTTTATTTTTTACAATAACCATTCCACATTCCACCATTCCAAACGCCTATAATGTATTAACCCATTCTGTACGGGAACCCCTTTTGGTGTTTTAAGCATTATGTTATACTTTAGCTATTGAAAAATAGCAGATCTACAAGCTCATAGCGCGGCACCGAGTGCCGCACTACGACCTTGTAGATCTGCTATTTTTGTGTCACAAATCTTTGAATATATATTCTTTCAGAGCGAACGTTTTTAACTCATATCTGTGGTTCTGGGGCGGTCCCTGGAACTACATATTTTCAGATGGGGGTCTGCGGCCAAATACAGATAATTCTGGGGCTCCTTGACATGGAAAAAGTTGAGCAGCACTGATAATAGAAACATAGGTTTTTCAGAAAACCTGCTGAAGAGCTTACCCACAGAGCCCAGGGTGTTGGCCCATGATGCTCCCTGCCTCGTCACCATGTTCAGAATCCTGTTGGAGGAAGAGGAGGGTTAGTAGAAGTTAACTTATCTAACTAACAGAATCCTGTCATCCTCACTGTATGTTACTAGGTTTGGACCAGTATAAAGTCATTAATACTTAATGTACGTTGCCAGGTTTGGACCAGTAAGGTCATACTTACTGTACATTGCGAGGTTTGGACCAGGACATGTCTCTGGTTTCCTTCAGTCCCATCCTCAGGCCGTTCAGCGTCCCAAACGTTGCCCCTAAAGACACCAGGAACACAACTTTAAACATCCTTCTATGTTACATTCATATTTCAATACGTTTATTTTAATATGGAGTGAACTCCAAGACAGAAACATGCTCGTTTCAAGCTCACAACGCGTTGCAACGCAACACGTTGTGAGCTTGTCGACCTGCTATTTTTTAGCAAAAGCTCTGTAATATTAATAATGGTGTCTCACCAGTAATACAACAGCCTCCCATAGTAAATAATAATATAAATATTAATAATGTCTCACCAGTGATACAACAGCCTCCAGTAGTAAATAATAATGTAAATATTATTAATAATGTCTCACCAGTGATACAACAGCCTCCAGTAGTAAATAATAATGTAAATATTAATAATAATGTCTCACCAGTGATACAACAGCCTCCAGTAGTAAATAATAATGTAAATATTAATAATAATGTCTCACCAGTGATACAACAGCCTCCGATGGTAAAGAAGGCCAGTTCGAAGCGTCCTCTAGTCTTATTGGCTCCCGTAGGCAGGATGAACTCGTCGTTGTCCTAGAAACACAAAACACCACAACTGTTCATTCACTGATATATACACACCACAGCACATTACAACTGTTCATTCACTGATATATACACACCACAGCACATTACTACTGTTCATTCAGTCATATGGCACAGTGGCAGCGGTGGCCGAACGGATTGCGGAGCGGTCTTGATACCGGAAGGTCGCCAGTTCGAATCAGCAGTCCGACACGTTAAAATTACCACCGCTGAAGTGCCCTTGAACAAGGCATTGAACCACTACGATGAAATGTTCTATGAGCAGGGCCTGGCTGGAAACAAGATCTTGAGATTAGCCCAGATACCCTGGGTAAATATAGTAATCATTTCATATATACACAGGACATTACAACTGTTCATTCACTGATATATACACATTACAACTGATATATACACACCACAGCACATTACAACTGTTCATTCACTGATATATACACACCACAGCACATTACAACTGTTCATTTAGTCATATATAATACTCAGATTCATTGCTTATACAAGAATATGTCTAAGAAAGGAGACATGCTCTTCTGGACCAAAAAGTCTGGAATCAGTCGGTCTACTCTGTACTCTTCTCTCACCTGCTAAACACAAAAAACTAAGCTTCAGACCTCCCAAAACAAACTGATTTGACTACTTAATTGATGGGCCTAAAGCCCTGGTTCCACCTAACACACTCTGCTAGTCTGGGACGGCTCAGGGTAGAAGACAGGATGGTTCCACCTAACACACTCTGCTAGTCTGGGACGGCTCAGGGTAGAAGACAGGATGGTTCCACCTAACACACTCTGCTAGTCTGGGACGGCTCAGGGTAGAAGACAGGATGGTTCCACCTAACACACTCTGCTAGTCTGGGGCGGCTCAGGGTAGAACACAGGACCCCTGGTTCCACCTAACACACTCTGCTAGTCTGGGACGGCTCAGGGTAGAAGACAGGATGGTTCCACCTAACACACTCTGCTAGTCTGGGGCGGCTCAGGGTAGAAGACAGGATGGTTCCACCTAACACACTCTGCTAGTCTGGGGTGGCTCAGGGTCGAAGACAGGATTAAGGAATTCAAAATGGGATTGGTATTTAGTTTAAGATAGCCAGAGGGTCAGTTACGGCCTCAATGCCATCAATACCGTCAAAATCATACCTGACTAACTACCTCCCCAAAGTGAGTGACGCCCACAGCCACAACACTAGAGGGAGCGACAACATTAGATCTGGTACCACCTAGGAATGTGTAAAAGTGTCCAAAATGAAAATCGATTACTAGCCTGTAAACCTGCGGCTCTCTGAATCCACAGACATACCTTTTTAGCATTGCTTTTAATTAGGTCATATCATTATCCTTGTTTTAGGTATTTGTAATGTTTTCCAATGTTTTCTTTTTCCTTCTTTGTTTTTTCCATTTCCCTTTAATTTCTTTTATATTTGTAAATCTGTGAAGCACATTGGGTTGCACTTGCTGTATGAAATGTGCTATACAAATAAAGTTTTGATTGATTGATTGATTGATAGAATTCAATATTAACAATTAATTGATTAATCAGGCCGTTCCCAAGCCACCCAGGCATAGAATAAACAAGGGACAATTGTCATTCTTCTGCTCTGCCAACAAAATGTGGAACGACCTAACAGACCTTTAAAATAGATATATAGATAGATAGATAGATAGATAGATAGATAGATAGATAGATAGATAGATAGATAGATAGATAGATAGATAGATATGTTCTAGTTACGTTCTTAGCTTACGCATGTTTCATGATAAATGCATTTTATATATGTGATGTATTCCCATGCTTTTGTTCTTGCCTAATGTAAGTCGCTCTGGATTAAGAGCATCTGCTAAATGCCTAAATTGTAAATTGTAAAATATTGGATCACTGGTTTCTTTTAAAAACAGACCTGAAAAAGACCTCAATATTATTGACAGGTGTTATTTGGACTCATTTAGTGCTTTCCTTTTAGCCTGCCCTAAAATGTCTGGCATTTACATTTCTGACTAATAAAAGTATTGAATACAAAATAAAAATAAAGCAGCCATGACTGACGACTCACCTGTACCAGGTAGCGAGGGTCCACGTTGAGATACGGTGACAGAGGACTCATCCCAGTCACTGAAATGACAATTATTACACATGGGAGTCAATTATCAGTACAGGAACAGGACACCTCCCACGGACACGGTTAAGGCTCCACTTTTAGGTGAAAAGGTGACCACCGTTTTCGGTGATCACCTCTTCTTCATTATGCCTATTCATGGTCCAGTTTTCGGTGAAGAGGTGATCACCCAAAACATGACGTCACTGAGCCGCCGTGGACAGCACTCACACAACACATCTCTCTGTTTTTACTAAAACTACAATGTATGTAGTATGTATGTATGTACTGTATGCATGTATGTATGTATGTATGTATGTATGTATGTATGTATGTATGTATGTATGTATGTATGTATGTATATGTTGCCACTGCCACTATACTATCCCTGTCAGAATATGTGCCCCTTCCAAGTTAACCGAGGATTCAAACCAAACACTTGTTGTTTTGAAATATAATAACTGTAATACAAACAATGTTTAAATATCACAACAAATCATTAAATAAAATCTAATATTAGCTAGAGATCATCAGCTAGAGAAATACTGTTTGGATAATCGAACGGTGAGACAGACAGACAGACAGACAGACAGACAGACAGACAGACAGACAGACAGACAGACAGACAGATAGAGACAGACAGACAGCCATACAGACAGACACAGACAGATAGAGACAGACAGACAGACAGACAGACAGACAGACAGACAGAGACATACAGACAGATAGAGACAGACAGACAGACAGACAGACAGACAGACAGAGCCTATAATATTATAGTCATAATAAGTGTACTGGGTCGGAGGGCAACACATTCTGACGGAACACCATGTACAGACTAACTGTAACCTCCCATTAGCATCATGTTAGCATCGTTTAGCACAGACTGTAAAGATGTATACTTACATGGAACCCCAGCCAGTTCTGAGTGGGAGTATTCTGGAGCACTGCCTCCGAACAGGTTCCCCAGGCCGGACTTGAAGCCCCCGGACCCCCCGGCGGACCCCCCTGGTGGGCTGTTGTCCATGGTGACTGTCTGAACTGTCAGTGAACCCTGCTAGCTGACGTTAGCAACCTAGCTAACACAGTGATGCAATCACACACACACACACACACACACAGGGAAACAACCGATGTTGATCAGTTGGTCGATGATCGATAATCAATATGATATTTGAGGCTGTGATGTAATGATCCTGTTCTAAACTGTAGTTAAATGTTAGGCTGCTTCCATCATCATACCTCTGACCTCCAGAAAACACGCTCTGTCGTAAAGCATTACGCATAGCAACCACCGGTGTCGTGCAACACTTTTTCTTTCTTCCAGGAAATAAAACGTCTGGGTTTCCGAGGCTATGCAACACTTTACGACAGTGATAATTCTCGTCCCAACTCTTTCACTTCAATGAATAAGGGAACCGCAGTTATTTATGCAATTTTTTTTAAGTCTCTGGAACGCTGCGCAGTAAAAGTCCTCAGTGTTTATTTAACTCTGAGGGTCCATTTGGTTACCTGTTGGTGTTGCTGTTGACGCTCAACGCTCTCATAACTTCTTACCTGTAAATGAATCATTCACACCTAGTGGACGTTGAAAATGCTACGGAGAGACGCTATGCTTCCAGAGCCCGGATAGCTCAGTCGGTAGAGCATCAGACTTTTAATCTGAGGGTCCAGGGTTCAAGTCCCTGTTCGGGCGGAACATTTTTCAAGGAAAACACTGACCGAATTGACAGAAATCCTACATTCCGCTGGGTGAAGAAGTAGGAGAAATGTGCAAATGTAACACTGAGTGATGTTTGAGTTTGTTGTGACAGACTTTAATGTATATACGGTATGCATAGTTTATTTGTATAGATATTCCACTGTTACGTTCTTAGCTTACGCATGTTTCATGATAACTACTTGTTATGTATGTGATGAATTGCCATGCTTTTGTTGTTCTTGCTTAATGTAGATCGCTCTGGAATAAGAGCGTCTGCTAAATGCCTAAATTGTAAATTGACAGAGAAAGCATGTCCATTAAAAAACTAATCAGACTTGGTGAGGACAGTGTTCCACTTTAGTTCATCATCATTATTAACAAAACTAAAGTTTATTTAAAAAAAAAAGTGAGTTTGTTGTCATTATAGTCTAATTAGTAGTCTATAAGTTGTGTTAAATTCGAAGAAAAATAATAATATACTGCAACTTTTAGCACCGTGAGCTGGAATCGAACCCCCGTCTCCAACTCAGCAGAGCAGGGAGGCAACAAACTAGGGATAAAATCTTGCCCTTGGAGGAGCATTGGGAGCAAAGTTACAGCCGGTACACCTGGTCTTTTGCAGGGTCATTATGTATTACACTACCCCTCCAGTGCGGCAGTGCCTCACGCAAAGGCACGCTCCAACGCTCATCGCACCGCTGCCACCAATGTAACGTTTAGCACCTTGAGCTGGAATCCTACCCCCGTCTCCAACTCAGCAGACCTGCCAGGCAACAAGCCAACACGCCAAGAGACCTCATCCTGGAATGCCTGCATGCTCTGCTCAGTTGGAGATCCGGGTTCGATTCCAGCTCAAGTCAGGGTGCTAAAAGTTAAATTCGGGGTTCGACTCCAGCAAAACAGCCAATCCAGATATTATAACTATTATTAAACCTCCATGGATGGATGGGTTAGGGTTATCCACCCCCTTTTTCGTCACGTTTTTTTTATATGGTTATCCATCCAGGATGGATTAAACCTGCGACAGGCAGGTTTAATACGAACGAACCATGTACAACCCAGATTCGGCACAAACAAGGGACTAAATTATTTTCGCTCCTATGCCACCAAAATGTGGAACGCCCTACCAACTGTCATTAAGACATGCGAATCCCTTGACTCCTTCAAAACCGCTCTCAAAGGGCACCTACGGATGGCTGCAATTCGAAACTGGCCCCCGTAAAATCTGAATCCCCCCCCCCCCCCCCCCCTTTTTCCCCTCACTGTATATATTTCTTTTCCCTTTTTACCTCCTTTATGATGAATTCCTGTTCTGTCTATAGAAGTGTCTATTTGTACGTCTCTAAATGTTTTGATGATTTGAACATGGTGGACCCTATTGGAAACAAGTGTAATGCTTAATTGGGTCGTCCACTCACAGTTAACAGCCTTTGTATTGAGTTTGTGCTTGAAATGTACTGTAATTCTGCAAACTGTTAATAAATTCTTCAATCAATCAATCAATCAATAAGTGGACACTTCATTACTAGTAGTAATTACTAATTAGACACTTTCAGCCACCAGAAAGCTAAGTAGCAGCTGGAATATACCTAATTAATTAATACTGACTCACTGACACAGATATTATCTCCCTGTTTTTGTGTGAAACTAAAATAAGGACGAAAAAAAAACATCTGTCTGTATTAAAGTACCAAATAGCTTAGAATCAAACAAACTGCAAGGCTTGCATTGGCACTGTCCCTGGCCTCTTTAGGTGATATGGCCCCCTGGTGGCTGATAAATACAATGTCCAGGTGCGCTCCTCTCAGAGCCCGGATAGCTCAGTCGGTAGAGCATCAGACTTTTAATCTGAGGGTCCAGGGTTCAAGTCCCTGTTCGGGCGGATGACTTTTAACAATGGAAAGTTTGAAAACTCCTGCAAACAATGTGCAAAACAAACCACCGTGGCAAGAAGGACAAGGAGTTGTTGCGACAAGAAAATGATGAAATAGTCAACTACCAAACTCTCACAGGACGGCAGACACACTGACTGTAGGCTACTCTCTACTTTTTATTTGTTAGTACATTTGTCTCAGAGGTTTTCTACACAGAGACATCTACTGCCATTAGCCATTTGTTCCAAAAGCTTGAGCTAATATAACTGCTTCGCACAATTCTTGAGGATTTTAGTAACTGTAAATGCTAGTTTTGACCATCATCAGGTTAAAATAGCAGCAGTGTCAGAGATACCATACCGAAAGTGCAGCTCTCTGTAGTGTTGGATTCCATTTTTAATTTGTACAAACAATGATTATACTCTTCATTGTTGTTTGGTTTGTTTCTCTTTTTGATTTGTTAATGCAAGTATAAAGTTTAAACGTGTTTTCTCATGCCAATAAAGTCCCTTTGAGTTGAATTGAATCAACTTTTGATGAATTGAACATGGTGGACCCTCTTGTAAACAAGTGTAATGCTTAATTGGGTCGTCCACTCACAGTTAACAGCCTTTGTATTGAGTTTGTGCTTGAAATGTACTGTAATTCTGCAAACTGTTAATAAATATTTCAATCAATCAACTAATAAAATACAATGAATTATTAGCCTACATAATAATTCACATCCAAAAGGTAACTGGTGGGATATCATTAAATAAGCACCATATATATCTAGGCTAAAACTCCTTTTTTGTGCGTGTCATTTATCCTGGCGTCGGTTAATTTAATATCAGTATCTTGCTATTTATTTTTATTTTCATACTTCTCACCTTGTCTGAAAACTTCACACAGAGGGAGCTTATGTAGAAAAAAGAATGTCACTCCATTTTTACCACGCACAAAGACAATGAATGTAATGTTACTTCTGTGATAAATTCAATCGAGTCAGGGACAAATTACATTGCTGGAAGTTGAAGATGAGTTGAAGTGAGAATGGTGTGGCTGCAGTTCTCTGGTAGTCCACCGGGTGGCAGCAAAGAGCTGGTTGGCGCAGTGGAAGGAGTCATCATTAGATGGTTAAAAGCAACAGGAGGATTATAGCAGTGGTTCCCAAAGTGGGGTCCGGGGACCCCTAGGGGTCCTTGAGGGAGTTCCAGGGGGTCCCCAGCTAAATGATAGTTAGGAACCAAATGGACCCTTATGGGTCTGTAACTCAGAGACTTGGTTCCATTTGTACAGTCTCTGAATAAATGTTAATTTAACTCTGAGAGTGTAGAAATAGAACCACATTTTGGTTCCATGTCTACACTCTCAGAGTTAAATTAACATTGATTTTACAATATAAATTGGGGTCTCAGAGATAGAAATGCCATTACATGGGGGTCCGTATAGCCTAATGCATGTAAAACTGGGGGTCCTTGAAATTAAACTGATTGATAATCACTGCTAGAGTCGTAAAAACTCAAACAATACACAGACCTCAAAACAATTCACAGGACTAAATGCTGTCTCAGTGGTTCTCAGGACTAAATGCTGTCTCAGTGGTTCTCAGGACTAAATGCTGTCTCAGTGGTTCTCAGGACTAAATGCTGTCTCAGTGGTTCTCAGGACTAAATGCTGTCTCAGTGGTTCTCAGGACTAAATGCTGTCTCAGTGGTTCTCAGGACTAAATGCTGTCTCAGTGATTCACAGGACTAAATGCTGTCTCAGTGGTTCTCAGGACTAAATGCTGTCTCAGTGGTTCTCAGGACTAAATGCTGTCTCAGTGGTTCTCAGGACTAAATGCTGTCTCAGTGGTTCTCAGAGGACTAAATGCTGTCTCAGTGGTTCTCAGAGGACTAAATGCTGTCTCAGTGGTTCTCAGAGGACTAAATGCTGTCTCAGTGGTTCTCAGGACTAAATGCTGTCTCAGTGGTTCTCAGGACTAAATGCTGTCTCAGTGGTTCTCAGAGGACTAAATGCTGTCTCAGTGGTTCTCAGAGGACTAAATGCTGTCTCAGTGGTTCTCAGAGGACTAAATGCTGTCTCAGTGGTTCTCAAAGGACTAAATGCTGTCTCAGTGGTTCTCAGGACTAAATGCTGTCTCAGTGGTTCTCAGAGGACTAAATGCTGTCTCAGTGGTTCTCAAAGGACTAAATGCTGTCTCAGTGGTTCTCAGGACTAAATGCTGTCTCAGTGGTTCTCAAAGGACTAAATGCTGTCTCAGTGGTTCTCAGGACTAAATGCTGTCTCAGTGGTTCTCAGGACTAAATGCTGTCTCAGTGGTTCTCAGGACTAAATGCTGTCTCAGTGGTTCTTAGGACTAAATGCTGTCTCAGTGGTTCTCAGAGGACTAAATGCTGTCTCAGTGGTTCTCAGAGGACTAAATGCTGTCTCAGTGGTTCTCAGGACTAAATGCTGTCTCAGTGGTTCTCAGAGGACTAAATGCTGTCTCAGTGGTTCTCAGGACTAAATGCTGTCTCAGTGGTTCTCAGGACTAAATGCTGTCTCAGTGGTTCTCAGGACTAAATGCTGTCTCAGTGGTTCTCAGGACTAAATGCTGTCTCAGTGGTTCTCAGAGGACTAAATGCTGTCTCAGTGGTTCTCAGGACTAAATGCTGTCTCAGTGGTTCTCAGGACTAAATGCTGTCTCAGTGGTTCTCAGGACTAAATGCTGTCTCAGTGGTTCTCAGAGGACTAAATGCTGTCTCAGTGGTTCTCAGGACTAAATGCTGTCTCAGTGGTTCTCAGGACTAAATGCTGTCTCAGTGGTTCTCAGGACTAAATGCTGTCTCAGTGGTTCTCAGAGGACTAAATGCTGTCTCAGTGGTTCTCAGGACTAAATGCTGTCTCAGTGGTTCTCAGGACTAAATGCTGTCTCAGTGGTTCTCAGGACTAAATGCTGTCTCAGTGGTTCTCAGAGGACTAAATGCTGTCTCAGTGGTTCTCAGGACTAAATGCTGTCTCAGTGGTTCTCAGGACTAAATGCTGTCTCAGTGGTTCTCAGGACTAAATGCTGTCTCAGTGGTTCTCAGGACTAAATGCTGTCTCAGTGGTTCTCAAAGTGGGGGAACCTCAAGGTTCCTTGATGGGCTTCTAATGGGCCTCCATGTTGACCATGCATGTATGACCTGGACTATGACCTGGACTATGACCTGGACTATGTATGACCTGGACTATGACCTGGACTATGTATGACCTGGACTATGTATGACCTGGACTATGACCTGGACTATGACCTGGACAATGACCTGGACTATGACCTGGACTATGACCTGGACTATGACCTGGACTATGTATGACCTGGACTATGACCTGGACTATGACCTGGACTATGACCTGGACTATGTATGACCTGGACTATGTATGACCTGGACTATGACCTGGACTATGACCTGGACTGACCTGGACTATGACCTGGACTCTGTAAAGTGCCTTGGATAAAGGCGCTATATAAATGCACCATTTACTATGACCTGGACTATGACCTGGACAATGACCTGGACTATGACCTGGACTATGACCTGGACTATGACCTGGACTATGTATGACCTGGACTATGACCTGGACTATGTATGACCTGGACTATGACCTGGACTATTTATGACCTGGACTATGAGCTGGACTATGTATGACCTGGACTATGAGCTGGACTATGTATGACCTGGACTATGACCTGGACTATGACCTGGACTATGTATGACCTGGACTATGACCTGGACTATTTATGACCTGGACTATGAGCTGGACTATGTATGACCTGGACTATGACCTGGACTATGACCTGGACTATGACCTGGACTATGTATGACCTGGACCTGCATGTATGACCTGGACTATGACCTGGACTATGTATGACCTGGACTATGACCTGGACTATAACCTGGACTATGTATGACCTGGACCTGCATGTATGACCTGGACTATGACCTGGACTATGTATGACCTGGACTATGACCTGGACTATGTATGACCTGGACTATGACCTGGACTATGTATGACCTGGACTATGACCTGGACTATGTATGACCTGGACCTGCATGTATGACCTGGACTATGACCTGGACTATGACCTGGACTATGACCTGGACTATGACCTGGACAATGACCTGGACTATGACCTGGACTATGACCTGGACTATGACCTGGACTATGTATGACCTGGACTATGACCTGGACTATGACCTGGACTATGACCTGGACTATGACCTGGACTATGACCTGGACTATGACCTGGACTATGTATGACCTGGACTATGACCTGGACTATGACCTGGACTATGCTGCTGACTGGGGGAATTT